>NW_016811970.1:184073-262624 GCF_001698545.2 Rhinopithecus bieti
TGGCCTCCCAAAGGGCTAGGATTCCAGGTGTGAGACACTGCACTATGACTAGCTTTTAACAGTTGAGTAAAGTATTCTACTACAAGCAAAACCTGGAGTATATTTCTTTCTCTCTACCTGATTTCTCCAGAATTTGGAAACTATTTGTGAGTATTCTTAACTTGCAGCAATATAGTTACTTGCATAAGTACAATAAGATACAGCATTTTTTTTTTTTTTTTAGGCTGCTTTGAGAAATGGAGGTTGACCTATGGAGATGGTAAAAGCTCCTTGGAGAAACTGGACTTGTACCTTCTTCTGTACATGGTTCTTGGCCTGTGGTAAGTAAAGAATGTCACTCTCTGATGGACCTAGGAACACCAAGTTATTCTGAGATCTCAGTAAGAGATCTTAAATTCATATAGGTATCTACAAGCACAAATAAATCCTTGGCTAGACTTTAGAGGCTTTTATAAGGCCTAATCTGAGATTACAATATAAAAGTTCCAGCAAAGCCAATTAAAAATGTTTATATAGCAAATAATTATTTTTGCTACATTGTATGCCAATAATCAGTACAAATCTAATGGAATTAGAGTTTATTTTACAAATAAATTTGTTCTACTATGATATTTCCTTGATAAATATTGGAAAATGAAGAGAAAAAAAGTTATGTTTCAAGAGAAACTATAGTAAAACTGTTATTAGAGCCCAGTCTTATTTGCTGTTTTTAAATCTCTGCTGATGATTCCATATCTGATTTGTTCTCAAGGTCATTCACCTGTAGCCATTAAGTCTTCAGGTCAGTTCCACAGGGATTCCTAAAACTAGGGCATTCATTCATTATGTTAGGGCTCATTATTTATCATATAATGTACTGCTCATTTACATGTTGTACTAAAACTGTGTATAAATTCAGTAATGTTTTTGTTATGCACACCTTAGGACCCCAACCAGACACCTGTGAATACATACAGACAACTGCAAAAGTTTCACTCCATTTACTCTGTGAGCAGCTCCTATTCCAGCTATGCCCCCTATCACAGGAAGAAGTTAGAGCAGTCATTGGCCTTTTCCCATCTCTGTAGCTCACAACTCAGGAGTGAGGTGTGCTGAAGCCCAAGGAGGAATTGAAACCACCTTTGCAAAATTATGAGAGTGGGAGAAATGTGACAAAGTCATCTCCATCTTGCTTCTGATCTTCAAGCTGTCCTTGGTATTCCTGGGTGTAGGCCAAGCTAACTTTGGGAGAAATTTAGTGTATAGTTTAACTAGAAAGCAAAAATAATAATAATAATTCCTCCCTAAAACTAACCCCTTGCTTAATCAAGGACTAAACACTGCCTCTGTTAAGACTAATAAAAGGCTGCAAAAATAAGATTATGGGAGGGACCTGAAATCTTTTAAAATGTAGGCATAGTTTCTATAGTCATTTACTGCTTAGGAGTCATGTGGTCAGAAGTCACAAGATTCGTGACTTCCCCAGTTGTTCCTATAGATAACATTACTATCATAGAACTGAAAATTGATTTTTGAGATATTTTTCAGACTGACACCACTGGGACTCATGACTCATTACTCAACTGATTCTGTAGTCTCACCAAGAGGTGGCTCAACACATAAGGACTGTTTTCCACACCCCTATGACTTCATCCCCAGCCAGTCAGTAGCACTCATCCCCTAGCCCCCTGCCTACCAAATTGTCTACAAAAAAATCTTACCTCTGAGCCTTCAGAGAGACTGATTTGAATGCTGTAACTCCAATTTTCTTGCATGGGTCAGCCTCATATCAATTAAACTCTTTATTGCCAAAAAAAAAGAAAAATGAAAATGACTAAGGTGCTCATAGTATCGTAGACTTCCACTAAAGAGACAGGTAATGTAAACAGTTCTGAAAATAAATAAACAAACAAACAAATAAATACTTGAGGTTAATCTGGATCATGAGAAACTGTAGACATAGACTTTAGTGATGTGATTATGCTTTACTCTTTTTTTTTTTTTTGAGACGGAGTCTCGTTCTGTTGTCCAGGCTGGAGTGCAGTGGCCGGATCTCAGCTCACTGCAAGCTCTGCCTCCCAGGTTCACGCCATTCTCCTGCCTCAGCCTCCCAAGCAGCTGGGACTACAGGCGCCCACCACCTCGCCCGGCTAGTTTTTTTTGTATTTTTTAGTAGAGATGGGGTTTCACCGTGTTAGCCAGGATGGTCTCTATCTCCTGACCTCGTGATCCGCCCGTCTCAGCCTCCCAAAGTGCTGGGATTACAGGCTTGAGTCACTGCGCCAGGCTCTTTACTCTTAATTGTAGGTTATGAAGGACCTATCTACTGTAGAAAGAATGACCAGAATTCAGATGGGAAAGGACTCAGTGGGAAGTAAGGTCAAAGAAGACGTTCATGAAAAAATACATAGCTGAAGCAGGGTGGACAAGGATGAGTCTTGCACAGGGAGAGTGCAGCGAGGGACGTTGTTTATGTTGTGTAGATAAAATAGGTAAAGGCATCTACTTGGAGATGAGATTATAAATTTGATTATAGGTTCCTTGATAACAAAATGATAGCAGAAAGAGCAAAATAAAAGAAAATTGTAAAATATATCATAAAGACTATGAGATGCAGTGCTGTAGACAAAAAAAAGAGGAAGTGAAGTTAACGTAAGAAAATGTTGTATTTCAATTTGGGTGTGTTTTAGAGTTTATTGAAGCAGGCTATTCTAAAGTGGGGGTCCCCAAACCCTGGGCCACAGACCAGTAACAAAGCTTCATCTGTATGTACAGCTACTCTCCATGGCTTGCATTATCACCTGAGCTTTGCTTTCTGTCAGATCAATGACAGCATCAGATTCTCAAATGAGTACAAAACCTATTGTGAACTGTACATGTGAGGGATCTTGGTTGCATGCTCCTTGAGAGAATCTAATGCCTGATGATCTGTCAGTGTCTCCCATCACCCTCAGATGGGATCCCCAAACCATCCTCTCTACCTGATCTGTGGAAAAATTTTCTTCCATGAAACCAGTCCCTGGTGCCAAAAAGGTTGGGGACCACTGTTCCAAAGGAATTACTTGTAGGCAGGGGGTATATCCACCTACCACATTTTCAGAATGGGAAATCATGACAAGTATATATGTAAAATAGTACCCAGGGACGTGATATTTGAAGCTATAAAAGCAGTCTCCCCAAGAGAAAGATAACATAGAAAAATGCATAGACATCTTGAAACACATGATGATCACACATAATGAGAGCAGAAATGAGAACCTATGGAGGTTTTAGAAAGATAGGAAGAGAAATCTTCATGTTATAGTGCCACGGGGTATTTGGAAAGTCTACAAAGTTGGAGGGGATGGGTGTCACATAGTAGGTTAGAAACAATATGGAAGCCACTGTAAACAATGCCTTGATATAATAGGTTATAATAGTCTTTTATTAGCTAATAAACTAAAATGACTATATTTTAAATAAAAAATGAAGTTTAAGAGTATCATTGTAAAGTTTACAGCTTTGGGTTATATGAAAATTGAATATGCAGAAGATGAAGACTGGCTCTGTATGTTTGGAAGCCTGCATGCTAAATTATTTATACATAATTAAAATGAACAAATCAAATGAAGAATTTACCACTCACACATCCCTAATAAATAAATAGCTGGTTATGTGGGAATACAGGAAAATATATTATAAATACAAATGATTTTCAAATGAGTAGCAGTTGACTTCGTTCTTTTTTTAAATGGGTAATTACTGACATCAAAAGCAGTTTGTGTAAATTTCACTCAAACAGTGAGTTGGGAAGAATTATGAAATGTGTAAAGCACAGAGTGATTAGAATATATTGTTTAGATAATGTGACAATTTTTCTAAGGATGAATCTCCACACACCTTTTATAAAGGGACTCTTTCTAAGCATTGAAACTCTAGCAATTATTTTGTTAGATCTATGTTATACGATTATTTTATCTCTCACCAAAATTCTACCTAATAGAAGATTGGAAAGGGGTTTAAACAGGAGCTCATTTCAACCATTCCAGGTATCTCTTCTGAGAGTCTTCATCCATTATATTTTTTACACTGACAAGTATATAATTTTACTCATTATACCAGATGTAATGACTTCATGAGAAATGATACACTCTCATTCTGTTGGTGGGTGTGAAAGTTGATGGGCAATAAGCAAGAGGTTATCACAATTTAAAATATGTGTACTTATGACCTAGTGTTACAGTTTTAGGAATTGAACTATGAAAAACTGTTAATGTGCATTGTTTATGCAAAGTAAAATACTGAAGACAACTTAAGCATTTATTAAAGAAAGAATAGCCAAATAAACTATAATATGTCTATATTATAGAGTAGTTTTCAGCTATTTAAAAGGATGAGCCATTTCAAAAATGAAAGTATGGTCTGTTGCTGAGTAAAGGATACCTGTTTTTAAAAAGTATGTAGAAAATAATGCTATTTCAGTAAATAATGATTATTATTATTGCTATTATTTGAGATGAAGTCTCACTCTGTCTCCCAGGCTGGAGTGCAGTGGTGTAATCTCGGCTCACTGCAACCTCTGCCTCTGAGTTCAAGCGATTCTTCTGCCTCAGCTTCTCGAGTAGCTGGGACTATAGGCGCATGCCACCATGCCTGGACAATTTTTTTTTATTTTTAGTAGAGGCAGGGTTTCACCATATTGACCAGGCTGGTCTTGAACTCCTGATCTCATGATTCACCTGCCTTGTCCTCCCAAAGTGCTGGGATTACAGGCATGAGGCACCTAGCCCCACCATCAGTAAATTATTATTATATGTACAAGTAGAAAATTGAAAAAAGGTCTTGGAAAGATACATATCCAACTGTTAATGGTAGTCAACAACTGTTTTAAAAGGATGACTGAGGAAAGGTTTGGAGCAGTTCACATTTTGTAATTAAATAAATACAAGTTTGTGTTTAATTGTTGACATTTTATATTCTTAGAATTTCATTTTGTTCTTATTGTGTTTTGTTTATAATTATTTTTTGAGATGAATTAATTTACAACAATGCACAAAATCTGAAGTGTCCAATTCTATGAGTTTTGAAAACACTTACATTTGAGTAACTCACTCTTATTTATGAAATGTGTATAATATAAGGAAATGTGTATATATATAAGGAACACTTTTCTCATTTTCTGTCCCTTCCCAATCAACCTTCACCTCTTAAGCTTCTAATTATTTGCATCAAAATTTAGTTTTGCCTTTTGTAGAAATGCCTATAAATGGAAATATACATTAAGTACTAACTTGTGCTCAGCTTCTCAAGTCCAAGATATATCTGAGATTCCTCTACCTTGTTGCATGTATTAGTCTGTTCTCACACTGCTATAAATAAATGCCCGAGACCGGGTAATTTATAAAGAAAAGGGGTTTAATTGACTCTCAGTTTACATGGCTGAGGAGGCCTCAAAAAAACTACAATCATGGCAGAAGGTACCTCTTCACAGGGTGGCAGGGGAGAGAATTAAAGCAGGAGGAGCTACCAAACATTTATAACACTATCAGATTTCAGATTTCATGGGAAGTCACTATCACAAGAACCTCATGGGGGAAACTGTTTCCATGATCCAATTATCTCCACTTGGTCTCTCCCTTGACACATGGGGACTATAGGGGTTATGGGGATTACATAATTCAAGAAGAGATTTGGGTTGGGACACAAAGCCTAACCACATCATTGTCTGTAACAGTAGTTTATTCCTTTTAATAGTTGATTAGTATACCATGGTAAGAATATACTCTGATTTCTTAGTCCACTGTCCTGCTGATGAGCATGAGCATTTAGATTGCTTCCAGTTGTTGTCTATTGAATAAAACTGCTTTAAATAGTATCTTGAGTCATTTGGGGAATATATATATATTCATATTAATTTATATATATTCATATATATTTATATATTCATCTATATATGAATAGATATATATTCATTTATTTCTCTTGGACAAATAATTTGGGCATATATCTCCTTGGGCATATATTTTGTTTTCTCTTGAGTAGGACTACTGAGTCATAGAGTAGGTGTATGTTTGATTTGAGAAATAACTGATAAGCCACTCTCCTAGGTGTTTTTAATATTTTGCATTCCACCTGCAATGTTTTAGAGGGTTGCAGCTGTTCATATATACATGAACATTTTATATCATCATTTTTGCTTGTTTGTTTCAGCTATTCTAGTTGCCCTAATTTGCATTTCCCTTATGATTAGTGATGTTCTATGATTCATGTGCTCATAGACCACCCATAAGTCTTCCTTATGAAGTCTGTGTGCATTTATTTCAGTTTTAGAAACTGTGTGTGTGTATATATATATATATATATACACACACACTATTTATTTATTTATTTATTTATTTATTTATTTATTTATTTATTGAGACAGTGTTTCTCTATTGCCCAGGCTGAAATGCAGTGGTGTGATCTTGGCTCACTGCAACCTATACCTCCCAGGCTGAAGTGATTCTCCTGCCTCAACCTCCTGAGTAGCTGGGATTACAGTGCCCACTGCCACGCTCAGCTTATTTTTTTATTTTTTATTTTTTTAATTTTAGTAGAGATGGGCTTTCACTGTTTTGGACAGGCTGGCCTCGAACTCCTGACCTCAAGTGATCTGCACCCTTTGGCCTCCCAAAATGCTGGGATTACAAGAGTGAGCCACCTTGCCCAGCCTATTTATATATTTTGTAAGTCCTTTGTTACATATATCTTTGCAAGTATTTTTTTTCACAATATGTGACTCACCTATTTATTTTTCTTGACAGTGTTTTTTGATGAGAAAATGCTTTTGTTTTTAAAAAAGTCTATGTTTACTTTTGTTCTTTTAAAGTTACTGCTGTATATAAGCTTAGAAATATTTTTCTATCCCTGTGTCACAAAGATATTTCCATTATGTTTTCTTATGGAAGCTTTTTTAGATTTTATGTTTCAAGCATAATCCACCTTAAGTCAATTATTCTATATGGTGTTAGGTAGATCCCAAAGTTCACATATATGCATACATATATATACACATATATATGTGTATATAAATATTCAGCATTATTTGTTGAAAATATTTTTCATTTTCTATTGAATATAGGAATAGACACTTTCTTTGACCTATTTGCTTATCCTATGTCAATCTTATACTGCCTTTTTAGTCACCCTTAAAATCAGATAGTATTTATCTCACAATTTGTATTTTGTTTTGCCTTTATTTCAAGATTGTTTTGGCTGTTTGAGAATCTTTGCAGTTTCATATGTGTTTTAGAAATAGCTTGTAAATTTCTATTTTAAAATATACTTGAATTATCATTGGGATAACAGTTATCAATTTAAGAATATTAAATCTTCTGATCTAGGAACTTTTGGATATTTTTCAATGTATGTAACATTCATTTATTTATCTTAGCAAAGTTTTATCATTTTCAGCGTAAGAGTATTAAACAGGTTTGATTAAAATTATTCTTAAGTGTTTTATCATTTTTCTTGTTATTATGAGTAGAATAGTATTTTTCTGAATTTTACCATTTATTTGTTTCCTTCTAGTATACAGAAGTGTAACTGATATTTATTTATTGAGTTTGCATTCAGTAATTCAAATGCCCAATGCTACATTCCAATCTCATGCTTAGGATTCCACACCCTTTGGATTTGTGTTTTTTATAGCACTAGAGTTTTCTTTTGTGATTTTGATTAAATAAGAACTTAATTGAGAGATATGACATAATATCAATGCTATGCTATTCTAGTCTAGATAAAACCTTAATCTGAATAATTTTGATTAATTACATTGCAATTCTTATAGTGCTAGATATCATATCTACATATACACACACTCAAATATAAATATGTACATATATGCATATAACATCGTTATTATATATACAACATGGTATATAAACATACTAATATATAAACACATTCATATACATGTATATCATGTATATGTTTATGAATATCATGTACATCAAACACACACACATATAAAAAATAACCACTAAATGAATAACTATAATTATAGCTTACTGAGTAGTTCTTAGAAAACTGCTTACCTTTCCTTGTGTGCAAATAAATGTTACAATTTTAATCTGTACTAGGAAGGTTACTAATGCTAAAAAATATAATTAAATTTATTTAGATTAAGCTAAGTATTTATGTATTTACCATACTAATTAATTTCAAAATACAATATTTTACTATCTCCCCAAAGTGTGGCCTTGACTGCTGATTTTTATTTTTCTAAGATAATGCAGTTGAAAGTGTATTGAAAACCTTGGATATGACCTTTATTCAGATTTGTTTTTAAACTAAGAAGATTAGAATTGCATATTGTTTAGCCTGAACTAGAGCTTTGGTGTTTTATATTGTTATTATTTCATGTAAATACCTTTGATGGTAGGGAGTCTTTATAAGGTTTTGATATGATTAGCTCCAAGGTTGTTTTCATAATGTAACAGAAATGTAATGTCAAGGGCTAAAATCCTGGTTATACAGTTTTTCTACTTTTGTTTTCAAATATTTTTTATTTTATTAAGAGGATTTGTGCTTGCCCAAATACTCTTCATGCCTAAGTCTGTCACATTGTCTTTCATAGGACTGTAAGACCACGTAATTAAAAATGGGAAAAGTTCTTATTGGAACAGCATTCCGATCATCTGTTTGTTTACTCTACGGTTAGACATTGTGTAGAATGTAATGAATACTATATTTCCTTCTCCACTCCTCCTTTCTCTCATGCTGTGATGATCCCTAAAAGAAAGCAAAAATGTGCTGATGTAATTACAGTTTCAGGGGAATAGCTATAGGAGTTTAATGCAACTGCATTATGCTTCTAAGGATATAAGCCTCTCAATTAATCACAGTTTGAATTATCCAACAGTTATTTTAATTTGTTCTTATAAATTGAAGATTTTTTTCTTCCTTTCTGGTTTTAGAAATATAAAATGTGCTCTGTAGACATCTTACCTTTTCGTTCAAAGTATATATTCTAAAGCTGGTGTAAAATTTTAGTCTACTTTTGTGAAAAATGAGGTAACACTTTTAATATGCATCTTAACAACTAATACTGAAACACATTCTTTATTCTTTTTTATTATTTATTATTGTTTTAATTTTTTTTTTTTTTTTTTTTGAGACAGAGTTGACCTGTTGGCCCAGGCTGAGTGCAGTGGCGGATCTCAGCTCACTTGCAAGCTCTGCCTTCCTGGTTTTAAGGTCTTCTTCTGCCTCTAGCTCCTGAGTACCTGGGACTACACGGCCCCCCACCGTCGCACGCTAGTTCTTTTGTATTTTTGAGTAGAGACGGGGTTTCTACGTATAGCCAATGATCCTCGATCTCCTGACCGTCGGTGGATCCGCTGTCTCGGCTCCCAAGTGCTGTGGATTACAGGCTTGACACCCACGCCGGCCCTAAACAAATTCTTACATCTTTGTAAACTTTACACGTCATGACTTATTTAAAATATAAAGCCATCATTAATATCAAATGCTTTAGAGTCAAAGTAATGTTATTTTTATGGCATTTTCTTACACTTTGAACAATGTGATAATGAGCAAGTAGTAGATGCAGAGTAGAAAGTGATGATTTAATGACACTCCTTGTCCCTCCATCCTTTAATATGGTTGACTTCTTTGAAACTGTTTAGGTTTATATCTCTTTGCTCTACATTCTATCTAGAATGTATATTTGCTTGTCATTGTTTATAAGTAGACCAAATCTACTTTCCCTTGCAGTTAGTCCCCACCCCAGCATAGAACATATTGTTATTCCTTTTGCTTTTAACATTCAACTATTTTTTAAAGTTTAAAAATGGAAAAGTATGTCTTTTTTATATTCATGGAAATATTAACCACCTATATGGCTATTTATTTTTATGGGAAGATCTGAATTTCCATTTGGTGTCATGTTATTTCTGCCTGAAGATTTTGCTTTTAACCTGTCTTACATTGCAGGTCTGGTGGCAATAGTCTCATCTATTGATTTCCAGAAGGAGTCTTTATTTGTTTTTATTTTAGAAAGGTATATGTACTGGGTACAGTTTCTAGGGTGGCAAGGTTTTTTGTTTTGTTTTGCTTTTTACAACATATAAATGCATTGCTATAATTTTCTGTCTTGCAAAGTTTCTGACAAGTAGTTGGCTATAATTTTATTTGTATTTCTCTATACATAATATGTCTTTTCTTCTGGCTGCTGTGAAGATATTTTACTTGTTTTTGGCAATTTAATTATGAGGTGCCTTACTGCTTTTACATGGAGTGTTTACTTGGGCTTCTTTGCTTTGTGGATTTATATTTTCCATCACATTTGGAAAAGTTTTGACCATTAATCTTCCAAACTTTTTTTTTTTTTTTTTTTTTTTTTTTTTTTTTTGGTCTCTGCCTCTCTCTCTCTTCTCTTTCTGGAACTCCAAAATATTAGATTTTTCTATATGATTCTGCATATCACTGATGCTCTGTTTATTTATTTCAGTCTTTATTTTCTCTGTGGTTTTTATTTTCTATAGTTTATATTAGTATAGAGTTGACCCTTGAATAACACAGGTTTGAACTGCACAGGTTCACTTATAAGTGGATTTTCTCTCACTCTGCCACCCTTGAGACAGCAAGACCAAGCCCTTCTCTTCCTCCTCCTCAGCCTATTCAATGTGAAAATAATGGAGATGAAGACTGTTATGATAATTCACTTTCAATCAAAAATTATAAATACAATTTTTTCTTCTTTGTGATTTTCTTATCTCTATCTTACTTTATTGTTACTGTAAAAATACAGTATATAGTACACATAACATAGACAATATATGTTCATTGTTAATGTTATTGGGAAGGCTTCCAGTTAATGGTAGGCCATTAGTAGTTAAGTTTTTGTGGAGTCAAAAGTTTTATGTATATTTTCAACTGCACAAGAGTCAGATCGGTGGCCCCAAGCCCCATGTTGTTAAAGGGTAAACTGTATTTTCAAGTCCTTCTGCTGTTAATCTAATTTGCTCGTATGCCATTCACTATCTTTTCATTTTAGATACTGTGTTTTTCTTCATAGGAGCTCCATCTGGGTCATATAATATCTCAATGATTTTCTCTTTTTTCTTGAATATATGCAGTATATTTACAATAGCTGTTTGAAGGTCATCTCTATCATTTGGGGGTCTGTTTTTACTGATTATGTTTTATTCTACTTATAGGTAACATTTTTCTTCCTCTTGGTGTATTTTTATTTGATTCTAGACATTGTGAATACTGCATTGTTGCTTTCTGTATTTTGTTGGATTTTGTTTACCTAGGGCTCAGCTTTGTCTAGCAGGCAATTAAGTTACTTGGAATCAGTTTGATACTATCAAGACCCCATTAAGGTGTTTTTTGTTGTTGTTGTTTGTTTGTTTGTTTGTTTGTTTGTTTTTTGCATGGCAAAACTGGACTTCTTTTAGTATGGAATTAATTAAATCTCGCTCCTAAAATGATATCCTCTGGGACCCTTTCCAATACTTTGTGGGCTCTGAGGTCTTTTCACTTTGGGTAGTGAGGGTGTAAACTGTCCCCAGCCCAGGTGAACTGCTGGATGTTTTTGGCTATTGCTTTCCAAAGTTGTTTGTCTAGACTTAGATAGTTTCATCTTATAAAGGCACAGATAATTACTTAGCCAAAGGTTTGAGGAAACCCTTCTTTAAATCTCCAAAACTCTTCTCTCTGATACTTAGCTTCTCAAATTCTCATTGGTTTGGACTCTCTGACCCTTAGAGTCTCATTCCTCAAGTAAGCACAACTATTAGGCTCTGTTGGGATACCCTCTGTCTCCACTGTGGCCTGCTCATTACTTCCATAGAGTACGAAACTGTGGGGCTCACCTTTTTGCTTCCCTTTTTTCCAAGGAAGACAACCCTGATACTGCCTGTTACCCAATGTCTAAAAACATTGTTTCATGTATTTTTATCTAGTTTCCTAATTGTTTAAGGAGAGAGGGAAAATCCATCCCATCGTGGCTGAGGTAGACATCCTGCAGGATTACACTTATGGGACCCAAACAGGGTTCTTATTTAAAATGACATTTATTCTACTTTCACTAATTGCCATTAAACCCAGAACTTTGCTCAGCTGCTTTGCAAATATTTACCTTCAATGTTTTAGAGGTTTTAATCCACCCTATGTATGTTTATTTATGGATAACACTGATCTTTTGCCTTGAGATTGTGTTGCTGCTCAACTGAAAAGCCTTTGTATATTCTGAATATTGGCACTTAACTGCAGAGAAAATTGTGCCAAATACTTTTAAACTCTTTTTTTTTTTTTTTTTTTTTTTGCTTAGACTTTTCTCTGAAAAGTGAATCAAGAGCCGAGAATGGGACTCTGGAATCCGCATACCATTAATGACTGTTCTTTCTCTTAGCTTCCCTGAATTTCCGTGATTATCACGTAATTCATTTGAGATGTCCACAGTCAAGCCCACTGTGAGCTTAATTCAATGTCTTTAGAAGAGGATGTGTCTCTGGGAAGATGGCCTCAGGAGAGCAGACAACGCCTTAGCACCAAAGAGTGTCCTCCTACTCCATGCTGATGCTGCCCCTGCTGCAGGTAAGCGGTATGACACTTTTGACTATTCAAGGTCTTTGGTATAACTGTAGGTGGAAGCTCTACCCTAAACTTTCAGTTTTGTGGACCTAGAATGTTTCTTTAAGGGAGATTTCTTAAAGTGACCTATTTACTTTAAAAAATTGTAAGACACTAAAAATATTAGTGTCTTTTAAAAAATTGTAAGACACTAAAATAAATTACAAAGAAGGTACACAGATTATAAATAAGCATAGGAAAAGATGTTTCACATCATTCACCAGGGAAATGCAAATAAAAACAACAATAAGATACTATGATAGACCTAGTAGAAAGGCTGAATTTAAAACAGACAACACCAAATACTGGCAAGAATGTAGAGCAGCAGGAACTCTCTTTCACTGTTGGTGGGAATCCAAAATCATACAAACACACTGGAAGATAGTGCAGCAGTTTCTTAAGAAATTAACCACACTCTAACTATATGGTCCAATTATCATACTCCTTGATATTAGCCCGAAGGAGTTGCAAACTCAAGTTCACACAAAAACCTGCAAATTGATATTTATAGCAGCATTATTCGTAATTGCAAAGACTTGGAAGTAACCAAGATGTTCTTCGGTAGGTGAATGGATAAATAAACTATGGTACATCCAGACAATAAAAATAAATGAACTATTGAACCAAGGAAAGACATGGGAGAAATTTAAATGCATATTAGTAAGTGAAAAAGGCCCATCTGAAAATGCCATATGCAAGATGATTTCAACTATATTAAATTGAAGAAAAGGCAAAACTATGGAGAAAATAAAAAGATCAGTTGTTGCCAGGGGCTACAGTGAGGAAAAGATGAACAGGGGAAGCATAGACAATTTTTAGGGCAGTGAAAATTATTTCTATGTTACTATAATTAGAGATACATGTCATTATACATTTGTCCAAACTCATAGAAGGCACGGCACCAAAACTGAACCCTTGTGTAAACTATGGTTTCACTGATAATGATGATATCATAAGCTATCATTTCACTGTTAATGATGTGTCAGTATAGATTCATGAACTGTATAATATATTACCACTCTTCAGGGGAATGCTGATAATAGGGAGGCCATGTATGTGTGGAGGTAGAAGATACATGGGAAATCTCTGTATTGTCCCACAATTTTTCTGTGAAATTAAAACTGTTCTAAAAAACTAAAGTCTTTTTAAAAAACCTGAAATAAAAATAAATAAATATAAAATATCGTAAACCTATGTTTTAGTACTGTATGTTTTCCCAATGCAGAATTTCAGTTGTTTGGTTTCTGTGGAGAAGGTAGTTTGAAAACTGTCCACCCACACCTGACGGCACACAGGACATGGACCTGAGCTTGCCATAAACATTCATGAAATGTTTGGTGTCTAAGGAAACAAGGTGTGAACTCTTAGGCACAGAGAATCTAACAGTGAATAGTACAAAAGTTTGTATAATACTTGGTTGACTTAAAACCAAACTTATTATGGAAATATTGTATGACAGTTGAGGACATGGGCTTTTCCAAACAGTCTGATTAATATTCTAGCCCCCTTGAGGCCTTGATCATGATTCACATCTCTAAATATTATTTATGGTGCCTTCCAAATTGGGTTGTTAGAGAAACTGCACGACATAATTGTTCGTGTTGTGCTTAGCACAGTATCAGTCACTATTAGCACAATAAATGGTAGCTTTGTGAATAGAAATCATCATTGCCATCGTTATCATTGTCATCATTGTCATCATCATTATTATAGTTATCACAAAATGTTAACTAGTTAATTATATATTATTTATTGAAGTCCTAAGATATATTCCACTGTTCTACGCACAGCATTAAGCTTTTCAGAGTTAGGATCCATATAATAAAATATGAAGTTTAATATCTATAAATATATAAGCACACACATATAGTTCATCAGAACTAATTGTTTTGTATTGTCAAATGGTAAAACAAGGTTATGGTAGCTATTCATATTAACAATAACATTGTAAATTTCAGCAAGAGACATATAAATAAAAAATATTTAGCTAAATTTAGTTTTGAGAATGTTGAGTGACATCTCTCTGAAAAAAAAAAAAAATAGATACTTTGTTTTAAGTCCATAATGACAGGTTTGGAAGGGAGGGATATGCCTGTTGCTTTTTCCTGAATGGTGTACAGGGAGTAGAACACCTATGAAGATGGGAATGTGTTGAGAAGGTCTATCAGATTGAGTGACTTGGATTCCTCTCTCTGCTCCTGGAAGAACTAGTGATCACATGACTGATAACGCTCATTTGGGAGTTAGCATTTTGTTAAGCGTTTAGTAGTTCACAAATACTTCTTCCCCAGAAATGGAAGAGTACATTCCTTTGCCCACACTTCTTTCTCCAATTCTGTCCTAAGCTCTTCTAGTGCTCTTATCCTGTTAATAGTTGTCATTTGCCACTTTAGTTTATACTTTTGCTTTGCACTCTCCACCACACATAGCTGTAGGAGAGTGGAACTTCAGATAAGTTTAAACTTTATTCATTTTTGACAAAATTATTAACACCACACTAATCATTATAAAAATCTAATTAGATACTAAGATTAATTATACTTTTACCTCTGCCTTCTAATTACAGAGCTTAATCAAAGCCTGGCATGGTGTTGAAAATATAATTCATTGTCTGATTGCCTCAGAATCCTCAAACACCTTTCCTACTTTTTGTCCTGCAAGGTGATATGGAGAGTCTTCCATAAACTTATTTTCTATATGGTTATAAATGTCTAGGACCTATGTGTAGAGATGTCCTTGCTGGGTCAGAGGAAAGGAGGGTCACATAAGAGCCTGTATTAGTACGTTTTCACACCGCTGATAAAGACATGCCCAAGACTGGGAAGGAAAAGAGGTTTAATGGACTTACATTTCCACGTGGCTACAGAGGCCTCACAATCATGGTGGAAGGCAAGGAGGACCAAGTCACGTCTTACATGGATGGCAGCAGGCAAAGAGAGAAAAACTTGTGCAGGGAAACTCCCATGTTTAAAACCATCAGATCTTGTAAGACTTATTTACTATCGTAAGAACAGGACAGGAAAGAACCATCCCTGATTTAATTACCTCCCACTGGGTTCCTCACACAACATGTGGGAATTGTGGGAGTTATAATACAAGATAAGATTTGGGGGGAGACACACCCAAACCATATCAGTGACTATTTGCCTCCTTTTGTAACCTTCTATCTTTTATTTTCCTGTTTTCAGAGCCCATGACCTATATCCCCCTTCTCAATTACTGCTAAATACCATCTGTATAAGTTAAGATGGTCCAGAAAAACAGAGCAATAGGGTAGATAGATAATGGAAAGATAGATAAGTAAGATAAAATTTATTATGGAAACTGGCTTACAAGATCATGGAGGTCCTGGACCCCCAAGGCACATCCTCTGCAAGCTGGAGGACCAAGAAAGCCAGTGGTATAGTTCAGGGTGAGTATCGAGGTCTAAGAACCAGGGAAGCTAATGGTATAATTTCTAGTCGAGGATAAGAGAAGTTAGAGAAATGCACTCTCTCTTTTCCTATTTATTCTATTCAGGCAGATTATATGATGCTTGACTAGTGAGGTCACACTTTTTTTTTTCTCTGCCACTTTAAATGGTAATCTCTTTCACCAACACCCTCATGGACCTATTCAGAAATAATGCTTTACCAGCTTTCTAGCATCCTTTAGCCCAGTCTTGTTGACACATGAAATTAACCCTTGATATGGTTTGGCTGTGTCCGCACATAAATCTCATCTTGGATTGTAGTTCCCATATTCCCCACATGTCATTGGAAGGACCCAGTGAAAAGTAATTTAATAAGGGGGCAGTTACCCTCATGCTGTTCTTGTGATAGTGAATGACTTCTCATGGGATTTGATGGTTTTATAAGGGGCTTTTCCCTGTTTTGCTTGGCACTTCTCCTTGCTGCTGTCATGTGAGGAAAGACATTTTTGCCTTTCTTTCCACCATGATTGTAAGTTTCCTGAGGCCTCGACAGCCATGCTGAACTGTGAGTCAACTAAACCTCTTTCCACTATAAATTACCAAGTTTCAGGTATGTCTTTATTAGCAGCATAAGAATGAACTAATACAGTAAATTGATACTGCAGAGAGTGGGGCATTGCTGCAAAGATACCTGAAAATGTGGAAGCAACTTTGGAAGTGAGTAACATGCAGAGGTGGAAACCGTTTGGAGGACTCAGAAGAAGACAGAAATATGAGGGAAAGTTTAGAATTTCCTAGAGACTTGGAGGTGTCAGAAGACAGGATTATGTGGGAAAGTTTAAAACTTCCTAGAGAGTTGTTAAATGTCTTTGACCAAAAATACATGATATGGGCAAGGAAGTGATATGGACAATGATAGTGATATAGACAATGAAGTCCAGACTGAAGTGGTCTCAGATGGAGATGGGAACTTGTTGAGAACTGGAGTAAAGGTCACTCTTTATGCAAAGAGACTGGTGGCATTTTGCTCCTGTTTTAGAGATCTGTGGAACTTTGAACTTAAGAGAGATGATTTAGGGTATCTTGTGGAAGAAATTCCCAAATGGCAAGGAATTCAAGTGGAACAAGAGCATAAAAGTTTGGAAAATTTGCGGCCTCATGATGTGACAGAAAATGTGATCCTCATTTTCTGGGGAGAAATTGAAGCTGGCTGCAGAAATTTGCATAAATAACAAGGAATCAAATGTTAATCACTAAGACAATTGGGAAAATGTCTCCAGGCATGTCAGAGAATTTCACGGCAGCCCCTCCCATCACAGGCTTGGAGGCCTCAGGGAAAAGATGGTTTCCTGGGCTGGGCCCAGGGCCCCCTTGCTCTATGTTGCCTTGTGACACAGTGCCCAGATGCTTCAGCTCCAGCTGTTGCTGCAAAAGGCAAACGTACAGCTTAGGCCATTGTTTCAGAGGATGCAAGCCCTAAGCCTTGGTGGCTTCCACTTGGTGTTGAGCCTCTGGGTACACGGAAGTCAAAAATTGAGGTTTGGAAATTTCCGCCTAGATTTCAAAGGATGTATGGAAATGCCTGCATATGCAGGCAGAAGTTTGCTACAGGGCCAGAGCCCTCATGGAGGACCTCTGCTAGGGCAGTGCAGAAGGGAAATGTTGAGTTGGAGCCCCCACACATAGGCCCATTGGGGCACTGCCTAGTGCAGCTGGGAGAAGAGGACCACTGTAGACCCCAGAATGGTAGATCCACTGACAGCTTGCACCTTGCACCTGGAAAAGCCAAAGATATTCAATACCAGACTGTGAAAGCAGCCAGGAAAGGAGCTGTACCCTACAAAGCCACAGGGGTGGAGTTGCCCAAGGCCATTGGAACCCACTTCCTGCATCAGTGCACCCTGGATGTGAGACATGGAGTCAAAAGAGATCATTTTGGAACTTTAAGGTTTAATGACTGCCCTATTGGATTTAAGATTTACATGGGGCCTGTAGCCCCTTTGTTTTGGCCAGTTTCTCCCATTTGGAACTGGTGTATTTACCCAATACTTGTACACTTGTACTCTCATTGTATCTAGGAAGTAACTAACTTGCTTTTGATCTTTTGATTTTACAGGCTCATGGGTGGAAGGAACTTGCCTTGTCTTATATGAGACTTTGGACTTGGACTCTTGAGTTAATGCTGGAAAAAGTTAAGATTTTGGGGGATCATTGGGAAGGCATGACTGCATTTTGAAATGTGAGGACATAAGATTTTGGAGGGACCAGGGACAGAACAATATGATTTGACTGTGTCCCCATCCAACTCTCATCTTGATTTTTACCTCTCATAATTCCCACATGTTGTGGAAGGATCCTGGTGGGAGGTAATTTAATCATGGGGGAGGTTACCCTCATGTTGTTCTTATGATAGCAAGTGACTTCTCACAAGATCTGATGATTTTATAAGGGGCTTTTCCCTCTTTTGCTCAGCACTTCTTGCTGTTGTCATGTGAAGAAGGATGCGTTTTATTTCCCTTCCACCATGATTGTAAGTTTCCTGAGGCCTCCCAGCCATGCTGAACTGTGAGTCAATTAAACCTCTTTTCATTATAAATGAAAAGACATACTCAGTCTTGGGTATGTCTTTATCAGCAGCATGAGAATGAACTAATAAAACAATCATACCATTGTTGTGGGCCCCCTATTTTATCCTTAGTCCTTAAGGTGTTTTACTATTTGTCAAAGCTAGCGGTCATAAGAAAATATGAGATCTTCTCAGATGACCTCCTTTTAAAGTGTACCTGAACGAATGGGTACACTTAAGGATTCTCTTTAGATGTGTTTGCCACATCCAAACACCTCCACACCTTAATTTTTCCTGCAACAAAACTACATGGCACATACTGAACTATAATTGTTTTACATTCTGTGGCCCTTCTGTTTGCTACTGAAATTAGTCTAGCACTTCACATTATTGGCAAGTCATTAACAAAAACAAATTGTTATAAACTACTATGAGAGAATGGTACTTTTCAGAATTGTTTGTCGCAAGCAGTCTCTGATAAGTGCATGATCAAAATAAGACAGACTTTTTAGCTACATAGAAAAGTATTATGTTTTATTAAATTTTCACAAATGTTTTAAGCATAAATAAAAATCAACAAAAGGTGAAAAGAAGAAATGTGATGAGAAATATGCAGGACCCAAATAAAGACAATGTGAGCAAGTGAAGTGTTGCTGGGCACCTTCCCTATTACATATCTGTATCACTAACTACATTTTACTTGGTTATCTGTTTATTATATTTCTGACCATTAAAACAATCTCTGTGAAAGTGAGTACTTTTTCTGTGTTGTTTGCTCAGTACATAGCACAGGAATCCTTGGCTCAGTTTACAAATAGTATGAAAAAATAAAATGCTTAATATGTAAAGAGATCTGATAATCCAGTGAGAAAAATAACTGCTTCAAAAAAATAAAAGCCTAAAGGAGTAGTTCTAATATAAGGAAATATAACTAGTCAGTAACTTGTTCACCTTCAAAAGATAGCCAAAAATATAACTTTAAAGAATATAAGGTTCAATTTTAGGCCAGGTGCAGTGGCTCACACCTGTAATCCCAGCATTTTGGGAGGCCAAGGTGTAGATCGCCTGAGGTCAGGAACTGGAGACCAGCCTGGCCAACGTGGCAAAACCCTATCTGTACTAAAAATACAAAATTTAGCCGGTGGTGGTGTCATTCGCCTATAGACCCAGCTACTTGGGTCTGAGGCGGAAGACTGAGGCGGGAGAATCAGAGGTTGCAGTGAGCCTAGATCTTGTGCCACTGCACTCCAGCCTGGGGAAGAGAGCAAGACAGTGTCCCGTAAAAAATAAAAATACAAATAAAAATAAGGTACAATTTTGACCTTCATTTTTTTTGTAAATAATTTATAAATATGTATCAAAAGAATTTAAGTAATTTAAAGCCTTTGACTCAGAATTCTATTTTTACAACTGTAACAAGAGATGCCCAAAAAGTGTCTATATAGATGTACATACAATTTTCCTTCATATGCAAAGTTGAAACAACCTAAATATCTACCAATAGGATATTTATTGCACTATGCTGTCTCTATAATAATAACTGTATGAAGTCTATTAGAAATCATATTTTCAGAGAATATAGATCTATTTTGGAAATCCACAGAATAATATTAATTGAAAAATGCATAATGCAAATTTGTCTATATAGTATTATCTTAATTCTGTATTATGTATAAGGGTGTGCCAAATATGCTCACATAGATATAAAAAAAAAAATTCGAAAAAAACCCATAAAAAGTTGACAGCAGTACTCTCTGAGTAATGAATATCTTGTTACCCTTATCGTTTTCTGTATTTTTATTTGTTTTACACTGACAGATGTACTACTTGTATAATTTATAAGGTCAATAATATTATTGTTAAATTCTATGAATGCTGCCTGGTGGTTTTGAGAATATGAAGCTATGGATATTAAGAATAGCAGCTCAAATAAGCAGCATCCTACATTTTATTCTAAATAATAATTTTTAAGGGGTGAAAATGTGGATCTAAGACAATGTTTTAGAAAGCAGAGTAGATTTTATTTTTATTTATTTATTTTTTTAAAGATGGAGTTTCGCTCTTGTTGCCCAGGTTGCAGTGTAATGGCGCAATCTCGGCTCACCACAACCTCTGCCTCCCGGGTTCAAGTGATTCTCCTGTCTCAGCCTCCCTAGTAGCTGGGATTACAGGCATGTGCCACCACGCCTGGCTAATTTTGTAGTTTTAGTAGAGACGGGGTGTCTCCATGTTGGTCTCAAACTCCTGACCTCAGGTGATCCCAAAGTGCTGGAATTATAGGTGTGAGCCACCATGCTCTGCCTAGACTTTGAAGTTATGGGAGCATATACCCTAAATACTTTCCAAGTTTTTCCCAACCTCCTTTGCTAGAGGAAGATTGTTAATGGTTTTCTGAAAAACATTATTACTATCTTGGAGAAAACAAAATTAAAAGAATTACGCACCTGTGTTATTGTAAAACTTCTAATCACAACATTATTCTGAAGTTTGCTGGCATTAATACAGTTAAAGAACCAGACAAAGAAGCAAACATTACATAAAATGAGTGCATCAACATGGAAGGAATCAAGGACACCCTGTTCTTACTAGGAGGAAAAATAAATGCACAAGTCAAGAAAATTCCCC
This sequence comes from Rhinopithecus bieti, assembly GCF_001698545.2. Taxonomy (NCBI): domain Eukaryota; kingdom Metazoa; phylum Chordata; class Mammalia; order Primates; family Cercopithecidae; genus Rhinopithecus; species Rhinopithecus bieti. The sequence continues at coordinate 205,256 of NW_016811970.1, forward strand.
ATGCAAAATCATGCATATTATAGACTCACCAAAAATAATGAAGGTTACATTTCACAAACTGAAGCTATAGTCATAGCAGCCTCAAGGCTCAAGCTAAATATAAGCACAAAAACAGTATACTTGTTGTAAATACAGCAATCAAGCAGTAGCAGCACAAATTATGCATAAGAACTACTTCAATCAAGTAAGATAGAAGGTGAAAAATCACCAGCCGTGATCGGCTTTAGACCTAGGAGACAGCAAGTTAAAGGAAAATAGAAACAAAAGTGTCAGGATTATTTTGAAAAATCAATTATTAATGAAAGAGTCAAATAACCCTATGTAAATATTTATCAAATGGCTAACTTTCCTAGGGGTTAAGTCATCATCATTAGGTTAGTATTATCATAGCCTACTCAGTGCTTACTACACAGGAGGTAGCCAAGTGCACTCTACATAAATACCAATGTTGTGGTAGTGGCAGAGTTGCAAGATTTAACAACTAATAATACCGATCTGGAAACTCTACGTAGTAAGGAAGAGGGAGAAAATAAAGCAAACTGGAGAAAAGTGACAGTAGACAATTTTGGACATGGCTAATTTTATCAAGACCTGAATCCTTTGACATAACATTCTTACAAATTGAAGTTACCCTCCAGGGCAGAAAAGCATCTCTACTCTTGCTAATGTGATGATCATTTTTCCCAAGGCTTAGCTCTGCATTTACTCATGTTCCTTGAATTCATTCTCAGCTGTCACTGAGAAATGAGATAATTCGAGGACAGGATAATTCAAGAACAGGAGTTTGGGGTAAGGGAGAGGGAGAATCTATGTTCAGGAATAGACTCACAGCTAATAAGTCCTGTCTCTAGCATATACCATTTAAAATTATGAGGTGGACCCACCATGCCAACATTGAACTCTGAATCTGATATTGTAAGGAAGCAGATATTATTTACGTAATCATGAATTTCTGCCAACTTGACCACACTTTTTTTTTCTTCTATACCTTCTGTAAATTCTCAGAAAAAAAACAAAAAACCTCCTACTTCTCCTTGATTTTTCTTCATCTCCTTTCCTCTCAGGGAATAGCTTTCAATAAATAGTAATTAAATTCGTGAGCAAAGGGAATTTCAGACACTGTAATATTTATTACTTTAAAATCCCAGGGCCAACTAATGCTGACTATGTGCTGGGAATCTCACTTTGGTAATCACCCAAATGTACCTGTTTTCTTCAAATCTCACACTCCTCTTAATAATTAGGTGATAACTACATTGTTTTCTCCTATGCCATGCAAAATTAAAGTAGCCATAATTCTTTAGCCAGCAAAGAAAAGTACCAAATTAGAAATAAATTTTTGAAGCCTAATTAAGCTTTTTTTTTTTTTTTTTAATTAGGGAACCCAAGTCTTAATAAAGAATAATAAAAAAAATGTGCAAAATAACATAATAACAAAAGCAGTTAATTAATTCATTCAACAATTCAACAAATACTATATTCCAGGCAATACTCTAGACTCTAGGAAGCAAAAATAAATCAATAAATAAAAATAAGACATAGTCATTGCCCTCAAGGAGCCTGCAGTTGAGTAAGGAAACAGATTTATATAATTACATTTTGTGAAAAGTATTAAAAGGTGTGGGAGAAGACATGAGAGAATGAATCCCAACAAGGAAGTAAGGAAGGGCATACAAGCAAAGATGACAGCAGAATACAGGGAAAGGTATCCAGGCTGAGGAGAATGTTAAAACCTTTACTGAGAATTGAAGGCACTATTTAGTTTTCGGATATCATCATTCTCATCATTTTGACTTTTTTCTTTTTCACTAGACACTCATCATTTATATCCTGGCATAAAGTGATATTTAGATACCTTCTAAAAATTATGGTCAAGTTCCTATTAGAATGCCATTAAGTTTTATTATCTGAAAAATGGAGGTTAAGGAAAAGAACAGGGAATTGGGGAGATATTCGGTGAACAAGCATAATTCATAGTTTTCTCTGGATAAATTTATCTGTGATTAAGAATCAATTGCTTAATACTTTCAGTTTCTTAGCTTTAGCGCTTTTCACTTTCTGTTACTCTAGTCCCAGCTAAAACCAGGTACTTAGAAGTTGAATTTGTTTTTCTGCTAGATAAGTTTCCCATCTCAAGATTCCAGTTCTCCTAAGCCGAGTCCACACCCACATGTTTTTCATTTGACTCTTGCTAGATAAGGACAAAGTTTATATTAGCAGGCCTTTTCCTTCTTCAATATGACAACTCTAAGACCTCCCAGATGATCTGTGCCCTTTGGGTTTAAGGCATGTATTTTTTTCTCAAAAGGGTCTTTCTATTATAAGTTTTTCTTTGATAATGGACTGGAAGATTCTATTCCCAGCTGATGGCACAGAATACAGGAAAGGCCAGGTGATTTAGATGTAGGAATTTCTTTAGTGCTCTTCTAATTTTTACCATATGCCTGAGCCACCCTGGCTGAACTTCAGCTATTAATGAACCCTGCTCTGAACTTCAGCTATTAATTTCTCTGTCATTCAGGAAGACATTTGGAGTTAGTAAACTCCTTTCTTTAGCTCTCCTTTTTGGGATGCTAGGTAAGATGGAGAAGAAAAGGCAGGGACATTTCAAGTGGTAAAAAGTGGGTAATACTGGAAGTCTTTCCTCTTGCTCACACGATTACTATTCCTATAATATTTAGATATAATAAAATAAGGTAAAATATATAGTATGTATGTGATGCTCATATTTATTTGTATTTTTGGGCCATAAAATATATAAGAATAACAAGCAAATTTTAAAAAACAATGTTTTTCCTAATTCACAAAAAAAGTCTTTTGTTACATCTTGACACTAGGCTATGCTAAATGAAGAAATGTAGTAGCTGTAACAACAATATCCCTTCTGTATTGTAATGATAAATTTTGAGAAGTCAGGGAAAGTGAATTTATTAGAGATGGTGAACTAAATAAGATAAAATTATAGAAATGCCAACACATTTACAAAAATGTAAACAGTTTTCAGTAATTTTAATTATAGCTCATTTAAAGTGTGTTCATGAATACATATTTTCTTGCATTTTGATAAAACCCTAAAGGCCAGATAAAAGCAAAACATGAGATAACTAGATGAAAAGAGTTCCAGAATTTTAAATTGATACATTTTAAATCAATTTATTTTGCTTTATGCTAAAAAATGGCAAGGTTGTATTTAAAAATACTATTTTATGATAAATGTTTTTTAAAAAAGCAAAGAATAGATTCATTAGAAGCCTATGTAAATTACCAAAACTGAAAAAAAAAAAAAAAATTTAAGTGTAGCTACGTTTTCTTTTTTTTTTTTTTTTTTGAGACAAGAGTCTTGCCGTAGGCCACACTGGAGTGCAGTGGCACGATCTCGGCTCATTACAACTTCTGCCTCACAGATTCAAGCAATTCTCCTCCATCAGGCTCCCAAGTAGCTGGGACTATAGGCACGTGCCACCACGCCCAGCTAATTTTTTTTTTTTTTTTTTTTTTTTGTATTTTAGTAGAGACGGAGTTTCACCGTGTTAGCCAGGATGGTCTTGATCTCCTGACCTTGTGATCTGCCCACCTTGGCCTCCCAAAGTGCTGGGATTACAGGCATGAGCCACCGCGCCCGGCCTACAGATACATTTTCAATCAATAATTTCAACATTTTGTTTTTGTATGTGTATGTTCTAAGCTTAATTGGTGACAGACATGTGACTTATACATCTCAAATCATGAAGCTCCTCCTCAATTTAAAACACTATGTAATATTCCCCTGCACAAACATGCTCAAAACATTTAACCACCTTTTTACCCATATGGTAGCATTTTCTTAGTTTTAGTTATTATACACAAATCTGATATAAACATTTTCCATATATATACTTGCTTATATGTATGAATCTTTAAGAATGGTTTCTTAAAGGTGTAATTGTTGGATCTAAAGGTATCTGCACTTTACATTTTTACAAATGCTACCAAATCCAGTGATGAGTATTGCACCCCCATTTGAACCAATAACACCCCTGCAACTGGTATTCTGCCAGGGTGCTATTAAGGAAAGGAGGTGAATGAAGAAGGAAAGAATAAACAGAAAAGGTAGAAAATAAACAATAAACAGAAAGAAATCTGGAGAGAAAAATTTGCAGCAGTTGCGAGGGTTTAAGAAATGCATGTCATGTCATGAATTTAGGTGCCAAATTTATAACTCAAGCCTCTATAATTTCCATGGGCTTCAGAACCACTATCTGCACATTTAATGTATAACATTTATTTGCATATTTCATTGATAGTAAAAGTGAAATTTCCAAAACAAAATAAAAATCACCAGCAACCTCCTCCAAGTCCCTTTTTCATTCTAGTAAATGGTACTGCTTTTCACTCCAAACATCAGACTAAAAACCTAGATTTTTTCATTGGCTCTTTCGTCTCTTTCACCCTTTGTGCTACAGTCCATCACTCTATTCCATTTTTCTTCCACTTAAATATTTCAAGAATTTGTTCATTGTTTTTAAATCCTGGCTATTACTACCCCATATTAAGATATTTTTTAACCTGCATGTCAGCTATTGTTGCTTCAGTTTTCATATGTTTATAATGTCTTATTCTATTTATCCTTTTGTTGGATTGGAAACTTAATATTCATCTTTTCACAGTTAACTATGGAATTGTATCACATATTCTTAACAAATTTTAAAACGTGTTACACATTAATTCCACCCTCTGAAAGAGGCGAAGACCTTGTAAAACTTTAATCTGCTTGCATCCCTTCTTGACATATAATATATTGGTGCAGTATTTTACATTCATTTTTACATGATAAATTTTATGTCGTTATTTTTATTTACATGGATAATATATGTTTTGCTTCAAACATATGTATTTATTATGCTTATTATTTATATTGTCTCTCTACACTAGAATGGAAGCTGTAAAAATGCAGAATTCTATTTTATTTGCTTAGAACTGTGCCTAGTACATAGTAGGTACTCGGTATGTATTTTGTTGAAACACCTGCATTTATCTACCTGTTTACCTATCCCTTCACTCACTATTCTTTTCTGCATTCAGCTAAACTTTCTGGAGTAGTAGTATTTTTTCATAATACATCTCTCGTAAGTTTTCCATGGTGAGAATTTGTTAGTGATAAAATAATTGTTTATCTGAAAATGAATTTCTTTTTCTTGATTTTTGAAAGTTCTAAGTATGAGAGTTTCCCCCCCCTCACTTCCTCTAAGCATTTAGAAGATACTTTCCACTGTCCTCTGGCTCCATTGATTCTATCAAGGCATCTGTTATTGACCTAATTATCTGTCTTGGTAGACAACCTGCCTGCTTTTACTGAAATATGTTGAGGTGTGGATGAATTGCAATCTCTCTCTCTCAATCTCCTCTGTTCCTCTTTTCCTCCTCTTTCTTCCTCTCTCCTTTTCTCCATCTCTCCTTCTCCCTCTCTATCTCTATCTCATAAAATTCCGCTTCTTATCTGCTAATTTTATATATGAGTGTTCATGTTTTCATCATTTCTGGAAAATTCTCAGACATTATCTCTTCAAACATAATCTCTGAATCATTCTCTTTATTTTCTCTTTCTGAGACTCCAATTTGACATATACTCCTTTTATTCGATCCTCCATTTTCTACCTGAGTCTCCAATTCCTTCTCTCTCTTTGCAGTATTCTGCTTAGAGTCTTTAGATTTATCTTCTTATTGCTATTTTCCCCTAGACCTGTGGTGCAAATTGTTGTTTGCATTATCCAATCCATTGAGGGCCCAAGTGGAACCAAAAAATAGGAAGGGTAAATTTGCTTCCTCCTCTAGAGCTAGGACATCCATCTACTGTTGTCCTTAAACATCCGAGCTCTTGGTTCTTAGGTCTTCAAACTCCAGGACTTCAATGTAGCGACCCCTCTCCCTAACCCACTGTGTTTCTCAGGCTTTTATACTAACACTGAAAAGACCGAATTACACCACATGCTTGCCTGGTTCTGTACCTTGGAAACAGTATATTGTGGTACTTCTTGGCCTCTATAATTGCGCGAACCAGTTCACATATTAAATCCCCTCTTACATGTAATATTAGTTCTGTTTCTCTAGAGAAACCTGACTAATACACCTTCCCTCCTGTGAGCCTAGTTTATTAGAAGTCCGTGAAAAGAAGGCTGAGCTCTTGATACAGTTTCTTAACAGCTTTCTATGTCATATCTCTTTCCTATCCAATTTCCATATCGCTGCAGCCAGACTTGTCTGTTTACTAGAAATTCCACCCTCTTCAGTATAGAGTTTCACAAATCATTGCTTTCCAAATAAAACTAAAATTCATAACTTGTTTACCATGTCCTCAGCAATGTGGTTCCCAAGAGTATTTCTAATGTCATCTCTTAGCACTCAATGCATCTCTCTCTCTCTCTCTCTTTAGACATAGACTGTTTTCTTTAAGTTTTTTTTTTTTTCTTTCTTTCTTTTTTAGAGACAGAGTCTCATTGCCCAGGCTGGAATGCAATGACATGATTATAGATCACTGCAGCCCTGAACTCTTGGATTCAATCACTCTTCCTGCTTTGGCCTCTCAAAGTGCTGAGATTACAGATATGACCTACTGTGCCAGGTCTCCTTCACATCAGGTTCTTAAACATTTTGTGTTGAATCTCGCTTCTAGGCACATTTTCTTCTGTTCTAGTTTTCCTTGAAACGTGTCTATGGAATAGATGTTAAATGCAGTCTATGGTTTCCTTCAGTGGACAACATAGTCACTATGATATAAAATCTTTAAATATTCCTTTATTTAAAATGTGTGATTTCTCATTTACATTTTTTGTTTTGGGTTCTCAAGTAAAAACCAGTAATTTAGTCTTATAGACATGTAATAAATATATAGACAGATAATATATACTAAATATACTATATATTATATGTCATATATGTGTAATCTAGCTTTCCATCTACATACACTTACACACACACACACCCATACATGTGCACACAATTACAATGTACACTTGGAATGTGGGATGATATATTGGATCTTTGGGGCCACGAATGCAGTGAATGTGAATTGCTGTTCCAGTTGTAGTCAGTATCAATTGCTAAAATGGTTAAAATGATTGATCATCACATATGAAGAGAAATTGACATTTTTAATGTGTCTCTAATTCAGACTGTGGGACTTGACAAAAGGAAATTGAAGCTGCAAAACCTTTTTAAAGTTGAAAACACACACACTGGTCTCTGTTTTTATGCACAACAATGGATATCCCCTTAGGCTAAACCTACTAAAGCTGTCATCATAATAGTAATAGACTCACAATGGACTTTAAGAGCTTGCTTGGTGAATCTAACAGGAAAGAAGAGCTCTTCATTACTGAAGGTGTATGTGACAGCTCTTTGTTCTCTTGCAGCTGGTGGATTTGCTCTACACTTTGCAGCAGGACAATAAAGCTCCTATGAAGAGGTGGTTCTGTTTTTATTTTCAAACCTCATTTCCTTTTGTGATTTCCACCTGATAGTCAAGCAAGTCAAAACAAAACAAACAAACAAAAAAACCCAAGTCACCACCAATGCAGCAGAAAAGGAAAAGGGAGGCTAATGTTACTCTAAAGCACTATTGCAAGCACAAAGAAAGCATAATTCCATGTCATGGATATAGCCTGGAATGACACACTCACATGAATTACCTCTTTGAGTTTTTGACAGAGGAGAACAGAAAGTAGCTAATGAAGTCACAAGAGGCTTTGGGAGTTCAACTCATGAAACTCTTGATATTATGACAATGTTAAGACATGTCAGTCTTACTGTTTCACCTGCAATGTGAAACATATTTGTGACCTCAAGGGAAAATATGACATTTGAAAAATTATAAATTGAAATACATTCTTATACCCATACCACAACTTTCCTATCCGAACATGTGTTTGGTTGTCCTTTATTTTAGAGGTGTCAAATTTTAGCGCAGTCAATAATTTATGTTACATTATTTTGTTTTCTTTTAAGTATATACAATTTAGCCATCTTTGTTCTAAACACAGTAAAATAAGTACTTCTTGGATGAAAATAAGATTAAAACTTAATTTGTAAGATATCACATAAACTCTACTGATTTGCCATTGTCCCGTGAATTCAAAGCACAGATCTTGATGCAATATTAGTAATATTATGTCAATTTACAGTCTTATGTCAATTTGAAGATTTATGTCAATTTACAGATTTCCTGGGTTCTTCAACAATGGGACCAAAATCAGTTATTGTTTCCAGTGCTAACTTTTAAATATGGAAGAAGGCTTATTCACTTACCTTGTGACTTTCGGAGGTAAACAGAAAAACATCTCCACTAAAATATATCTTTCATTATGTTATCGATACCTGAAATACCAACATGGAATTAGAACTGGCCTCAGAGGAGCTTTCTGTGAGTGAAACAGTTACTTTAGAACAACTGGATTCACTGCACAAGGAGGGCAAGCACCTTAATATGTGATGTACATTGCCCTAGGCATTGAGAAATTAGTAAGTAGCCCACTGGGAAGATGTATGGAATTATAGCAAAGCTAGAGAAAACAAAGGCAATGGAAGAAAATGGTGGAAAGCAATTGAAGATTGATTCACTAATCATACAGTCAAGTGTCATACTGACTTTAAGGAATTAGCTCTAAAGCAGAATAAAACGGTTGGGAAAGTGAGAGCGCTTTTGGAGTTTCTGAATAGAAAATAAAGTTTTTTTCAGATTCTATAGATAACTACAAGTAGAGATGAACACCAAGAAGTTTAAATGAGAGAAAGAAACACAAATGAATGTACTAAGAGTTAATTTAGAAAGGAATCGGAATTTAGGAGATAAGCACAATCAAATAATGTCTGAAAAAAAAGAATCCTTGTTCTCTCCTCTCAGAGAGTCATGGTGGAAAGAGCTTTGATTTTGGATTTAGAACGACGTGGATTAGAATCCTGAATTTGTCTCTTATTAGTGATTTGGTACTGGAAAGATGTTAACTTTATCAATCTGCGTCCTCATTTCTAACAGGGAGTAATACCAGCCCATACCTATTTTTGTAAAGATTCAGCATATTAAAATCTTCATTACAAGGCCACATTTCTATAAATTACTGATATGTAATAGAGGTAGCACTGCATATCAGTGGAGAAAAAAGTGGTTATTTAAAAAGTAGAAAAAAAAAAGAGAAAATTTCACACTGACCTTATACCACACACAAAACATAATTTTCGACAGATCAAAGGCCTCCATGTGAAAGATAAAGACAAAATGGTTTTCAGAAGTAATATGGAATAACATTTCCATGACTCTTGGTGTAAAGATTTCTCAAACAAGATAGAAGATGAATTAACCATAACACATTGCTTGAGAGGTTATATTACATTAAGGCTAAGAGCTTATGTTTATCAAAAGATAACTCTACACATCCGTCAAATTCACAACAATTTAAAGGTTGGACAATAACCCATGGTGTGGATACGAAGCTATGGAAACTTTCACACATTCTTAGTGGAAGTATGTATTGCCAATTGCTTGAGAAAATGGTTAGCATTATCTAACAAAGACAAAACTGTGCAAACTCTGTGACCTGAGGTTTGTATTCCAGCTACGGAAACTTTCACACAATCTTGGTGGAAGTATGTATTGCCAACTGCTTGAGAAAATGGTTAGCATTATCTAACAAAGACAAAACTGTGCAAACTCTGTGACCTGAGGTTTGTATTCCAGAGGAGCTTATGCAAGTATTCATCAAAATCTATGTGCAAAAATGCTCAGAGTGACATTTTCGTATAGCTAAAAGCCAGAGAAACAACCCAAATATGTATAAATAGACACATAAATTGTAGGATATTGAATAATTTATAAAAGTAAAAGTGACCAAAGTATTTCTACATGCAAAACCATGGATAAATCTTTAGAGCAAAATGTTGTGTACAAGATGCCAAACTTACAAATATGCAGATGGAATGATTTAAATCATGAACATTTCCAGAACAAGCAAAGCTAAACAAGCAAAGCTAAATGGTCTTATTTAAGGATATGTGAATAGGTAGCAGAAAATGGAAAGAACAAAGAAATTATCTCAAAATCAGGATCAGTAATGGCTGTGATCACAAAGGAGCACAGAAAGGGTTCTAGAGTACTGGCAATATGATTTTGTTTGTCATTGGTGAATAATCTGACTCAAATTTATCTTGTGTTTATACGAAAAAAATTAAGGTGATATTTTATACAATTTTAAGTTAGCAGCCATCCAATATTAAGGTGCTTCAATAATAGACATTCATATCTGTAGTGTATATTCTCTATTTTTTCTTCTATATTCACCCTCCACCCTTGTTCATCTTGAGAGGCTAACCTTTTTGGAATCATGGTGGTCTCTCTTGTCCTCCAGGTTCTAATGGTTTTGACTAATGCAAGATGCCAGCAGAAATGAGGGCAAACTCGAGGTACTTTTTCCTCTACCTTTCTAGTACTGAAAGCTCCTAATAAGTAGTCCTATCCTACAACTATGTTAATTTTCCTCTTTCTGGTTACATGCTGTTTCCTTCCCTTGTTATGGGAACCAGTGATGACACTCTGTTTTTATTTCCAAAATATTGCATCATTCCTTACTGGTTTTCCTTAATCCTGCTTACACCATTATAAATAGACTCTCTACTCAATCCTGTGTTTGAATGTGGTGTCTGTTTCCCACTAGTTTCCGACTGACACAATGTCCTTTTCCTTCTTCCTGATCTGATCAAAATGGAAAAGTATCCCTAATCACGATAACTGAAATTTCACATTTTGATAATACACATTGTTGTTGTATTTTGCTTTTGTAATTAAATTTTCTTCTATTTTTTATTTTATTCATAAGATCATATGAATCTTGAGAGCAGGATAATCTCATGGCCCTATTTCACACCATTTGGTTCATGACACGGCATTCAAAAAACGCTCTGAACATGTTTTGTTGCTATCTTTTAATAAAGCTATAAATTGAATGACAGTAATGTCTATGGATAGTACATGATATAGAAGTTCAGTTTATATAGTTGCTGACTGATTAATCCATTATATTTAACCAATATAATTTGATTTGGCAATTGAGGCAAATGATTTTCATAAATACAAAAGTTCCTCAAGTCTATTACTTAATAGATAAGTCAGAATTTTCCTTAGTGATTCTTTCATCTGTATTATTAAATGTTTATGTTTACATGTTGTAACAGAATAATGCTATTCATCTTTTACATGCTATTACAATAACATTATTATATTTACTCATATTATAGAAAATTCAAAGATTTTAACTGTGTATAACTTAATATTCCATTGTAAAAAGAAAATGATATTAATATTTCCATTATTTCATCAGGATATAATCAGCCAACATTGTCACATAAGCTCACATAGTATCTCATACTGTAGCAGCACAGAAATGGGTTTTATTTCCACTATATTAGGTATTGAATAAAACTGCATGTTTGGGACTTTTAAATTAACTTTTAATGTTACTTTAATGAGACAGAATTTCTGCCAATCCAGTCCCCAAGGCAATATTATTTAGCAGTACTTTGTGTTTTAGTTTTATATTTTCAGGAATGCCACACTACCATGGGGACTTATTAGATGCAGTTCTGGTTTGTTCAATAGACCTTCTTTCCTACATTAAGGCAGTCTAACAGAGAAGAAGAGAAGCAAATGATAAGCTGGTGATTGTACCTGCTGAATGTACATATTGCTATAATTTGCAATTATGTATATTTATTTGATTTTGTCCTTATATTTCAATCAAGTTTATAAATTAATTGGTCATGATGTCTAGGTCTTCAATTTTTAAATTTTCCCTTGAATAGGTGTAAACAATATGGATTTGTGACTTTCTGCTATGGCTACCACCTACTTTTCAATCTTACTCTGTATCTATTATAATAGAAGTAATATAATAATTTTTTAAATTATTGATGAAAAACTTTACATTTATACAACTGATTATAATGATTTTGATGTGTTTATGCAAATATGAGTATAAATTTTAAAATAATAAAAGGATAATTTGAGGAATAGCACTAAAAAGATAGGAAATTTGCAACAGCCTATCTTCTGAAATTTTGAATTCTACTTTATTTTTTTTTTAACTTTTCATTTCAGGGGTACAAGTGCAGGTTTGTTATGTAGGTAAACTTGTGTCATAGGGGTTGTTATACAGATTATTTCATCACCCAAGTATTAAGCCTAGTACCCATTAGTTGTTTTTCCTGATTATCTCCCTCCTCCCCAACTTCACCCTCCAAAACTCCCCAGTGTGTGTAGTTTCCTGCTATGTGTCCATGTGTTCTCACCATTTAGCTCCCACTTATTAATGTGCACATGTGCTATTTGGTTTTCTCTTCTTCTGTCAGTTTGCTGAGGATAATGGCCTCCAGCTTCATCCATGTTCCTGAAAAGGACAAGATCTGCTTCTTTATTGTGGCTGCATAGTATTCCATGGTGTATGTGAACCACGTTTTCTTTATCCAATCTGTCATTTATGTGCACTTGGGTTGATTAGATGTCATTGCTCTTGTGAATAGTGCTGCAATGAACATAAACATGCATGTGTCTTTATAATAGAATGATTTATATTCTTTTGGGTATATACCCAGTAATGGGATTGCTGGGTTAAATGGTAATTCTGGCTTTATATCCTTGAGGAATTGCGACATTGTCTTCCACATGGTTTGAACTAATTTACATTCCTACCAACAGTGTAAAGTCATTCATTTTTCTCTACAACCTTGCTAGTATCTGTTATTTTTTTTTTTTTACTTTTTAATAATAGTTATTCTTGTAGTTATTGGATGGTATCTCATTGTGGTTTGGATTTGCATTTCTGTAATGATCAGTGATGCTGAGCTTTTTTTCATGATCATTGGCCACATGTATGTTTTCTTTTGAAAAGTGTTTGTTAACTTTGCCTATATTTATGGGGCCATTTGTTTTTTTTTTTCTTATAAATTTGTTTCAGTTCCTTATGGATGCTGGATATCAGACCTTTGTCAGATGCATAGTTTGAAAAACTGTTCTCCCATTCTGTAGGTTGTCTCTTTACTCTATTGATAGTTTCCTTTGCTGTGCAGAGCTTTTTAGTTTAATTAGATCCCATTTTCCAATTTTTGCTTTTATTGCAATTGCTTTTGGCATCTTCATCATGAAATCTTTGCCTGGGCCTATATCCTGAATAGTATTGCTTAGGTTGTCTTCCAGGGTTTTACATTTAAGTCTTTAATCCATTTTGGGTTGATTTTTGTATATGGTGTAAAGAAGGCATCCAGTTTCAATTTTCTGCATAGGACTAGCCAGTTATCCCAGCCCCATTACTGAATAGGGAATCCTTTCTCCATTGCTTGTTTTTGTCAAGTTTGTCAAAGATCAGATAGTTGTAGCTGTGTGGTCTTATTTCTGGGTTCTTTTTTCTGTTCCATTTGTGTATGTGTCTCTTTTCGTACCAATATTGTGCTATTTTGGTTATCATAGCCCTGTGGTATAGTTTGAAGTCAGGTAGCATGATGCCTTCAGCTTTGTTCTTTTTGCTTAGGATTGCTTTTGCTATTCGATCTCTTTTTTGGTTTCATATGAATTTTAAAATAATTTTTTCCAGTTCTCTTAGGAATGTCAATGATAGTTTAACAGGAATAGCATTGAATCTATTAATTGCTTTTGGCATTATGGCCATTTTTGTGATATTGATTCTTCCTATCCATGGGCATGGAACGACTTTCTATTTGTTTGTGTCATGTATGATTTCTTTGAGTGGTGGTTTGTAATTCTCCTTGTAGAGATCTTTTACCTTCCTAGTTAGCTGGTATTTCTAGGCACTTTTTTCTTTTATTTTTGTGGCAATTATGAATGGGAGTTCATTTGTGATTTGGTTCTTGTCTTGATTGTTGTTAGTGTATAAGGGATGCTAGCGATTTTTGCACATTAATTTTGTACCCTAACACTTTGCTGAAGTTACTCATCAACTTAAGAAGCTTTGAGGTGAGACAATGGGGTTTTCCAGATAGAGGATCATGTCATCTACAAACAGGGATAGTCTGATTTTCTCTCTTCCTATTTGAATGTTTGTTTCTTTCTCTTGCCTGATTACAATTTCCAGTAGTATGTTAAACAGGAGTGGTGAGAGAGGGCATCCTTGTCTTGAGTCAGGTTTCAAAGGAAATCCTTCCAGTTTTTGCCCATTCAGTATGATGTTTGCTGTGGGTTTGTCATATATGTTTTATCATTTTGAGGTATGTTCTTTGAATACCTAGTTTATTAAGAGTTTTTAACATGAATGGATGTTGAATTTTATTGAAAACCTTTTCTGCATCCATTGAGATGATCATGTAGTTTCTGTCTTCATTTCTGATTATGTGATTAATTGCATTTATTAATTTGCATATGTTGAACCACCTTACAACCCAGCAATGAAGCCTACTTGATTGTGGTGGATAAGCTTTTTGATGTGCTGCTGGATTTGGTGTGCCAGTATTTTACTGAGGATTTTTGCATCAATGCTCATCAAGGATATTGGCCTGAAGTTTTGTTGTTGTTGTTGTATCTCTGCTAGGTTTTGGTATTAAGATAATGCTGGCCTAATAAAATGAGTTAGGGAGGAGTCCCTTCTTTTTAATTTTTTTGGAATAGTTTCAGTAGGGATGGTACACGTTCCTTATTGTATGTCTGGTAGAATTCAGCTGTGAATCCATCTGGTCCTGGCCTTTTATTGTTTGGTCGATAAACTATTTATTATTGCTGCAATTTCAGAACTCATGAATGATCTCTTCAGAAATTACATTTCTTCCTGGTTCAGTCTTGGGAGAGTGTATGTGTCCAGGAATGTCTCTATTTCTTCTAGAGTTTTTAGTGTATGTGCATAGTAGTGTTTATAACATTCTCCTAAGGCTAGCAGTAGACAAGAAATAACCAAAATCAGAACTGATTTGGAGGAGATGGAGACATGAAAAACTAATCAAAAGATCAAAGAATCCAGAAACTTGCTTTTTGAAAAAATTAATAAAATAAATTAGCTGCTAGGTAGACTAATAAAGAAAAAAAGAGAGAAGATTTAAATAAACACAATCGGAAATGATAGGAGGATATTACCACTGATCCACAGAAATACAAAATTCCACTTTAAAAATGTCACCTTTTATTATGATTTGTTCAAATTTCTCATGCATTAACTTAAAAAAAACATTTGTTTCCATAGGTTTTTTGGAACAAGTGGTATTTGGGTATATGAGTAAGCTCTTCAATGGTGATTTGTGAGATGTTGGTGTACCCATTACCCAAGCAGTATGTACTGAACCCAATTTGTAGTCTTTTATCCCTCACTCCCTCCCACCCTTTCCCTCAACTCCCTGAAGTCCATTGTATCATTCTTATGCATTCTTATGCATCTTCATAGCTTAGCTCCCACTTATGAGTGAGAACAACACAATGTTTGGTTTTCCATTCTTGAGTTACTTCACTTAGAACAATAGTCTCCAGTTCCATCCAGGTTGCTACAAATGCCATTAATTCATTACCTTTTATGGCTGAGTATATATATATATACATATATATATATATATATATACACACACACACACACACTACTCAGTATACATAAATGCTGTATATATATTCAGTAGTATATACTACTACTCAGTAGTATTACTCAGCCATAAAAGGTAATGAATTAATATATATATTCAGCCATAAAACGTAATGAATATATATATATTCTATCATATATATATATATATATATATATATACACACACACACACACACACCAAAATTTCTTTATCCACTTGTTGATTGATGGGCGATTGGTTTGGTTCCATATTTTTGCAATTGCAAATTGTGCTGATATAAACATCCATGTGCAAGTATGTTTTTCGTATAATGACTTATTTTCCTCTGGGTAGATAGCAGATAGTAGGATTGGTGGATCAAATGATAATTCTACTGTTAGTTCTTTAAACAATCTCCACACTGTTTTCCATAGTGGTTGTACTAGTTTACATTCCCACCAGCAATGTAGAAGCCTTTCATTTTCATTGCATCCATGCCAACATCTATTATTTTTTGATGTATTGATTGTGGCCATTCTTTCAGGAGTAAGATGGTATTGCATTGTGGTTTTGATTTGCATATCCCTGATCATTAGTGATGTTGAGCATTTTTTCCTTATGTTTGTTGGTTCTAATTTCATTGTGAAAACAGCCAATTCTCACTTCTATCCCCGAGCCAAATAAATAACCACTAAGGAAGAAAAACTACATTCCTCTAAGCTAAAGACATAAGAATTCTCTGATTAATGAATTCAATTAGTGATGCAGAGAGAATCATGAACACCAGAGGGATTGCATGCATTTTATATTGGTGGTTACATGTTGCACTTCTCAGTTGGTCTGTGTGTCTTGGAATGTGGGCTGGAGTGAAAGATGTGAAAACAAAGTGGAATATTGACAAGTTGTGTAGCTCTCAAACCTGTCAGAATCTGGCATATTTTCTTACAATCCTTTCCATGTAAAGGCACAGGTTATCACAATAATGTGATAATATTATTTTAAAGCAGTCAGTAATGGGTATTTCCAAGTGAGTGCTTAAAGGAAAAATGGCAAAGTCATACTCCTAAAATAACAAGAAATGCTAACGTTCTTATCTAGGAACCACGGACCTCAGTTTCTTTTGTCCACTTATTCTCTTTTTTCTTAACTTAAAAAATTAATAGACTTTTTAAAGGCAGTTCACTTTTCAAGGCCTTTTGTTTTAAAAAGATTAATAAAACTCAATATATTTCTCATCTGTTTCATGAGAGTGTTGCAGAGAATAATGAAGAATGTGAAATAATATATTCATTAATTTGAAGAACAGAGCTGTATTAGTGCATAATTTTTGTTTTTTCTTTGCTTCGATGCCCATAACTAGCAAGATAGTGAAGGGTAAATTTGTTAGGTTGAAAATAAAAATCATCTTTGCCTTTTAAAAGAATATCATATATTTATTTTATGTTATTGTAAAATAGTATTACACAAGTTTCTAAATATTTCAACAAAACAACTTTCTAAGAATATGTGCGTGAGTTATTATTTCTATTTTTGTTTTTATCCATAACAGTTATCTATTCAGCAAACAATCTCCAAATTATTTATTTAGCTGGTGATTTTGTTAGTCAGCCAAGAGTGCACACTGCCCTCATTGGGGAGATTTACCCAGTCTTATCTGGGCTGCCTTATGCATCTGCTGCCATCCTCTATGTTAGTTACTCTGCTTCTGGGGTGTGCTGTCTATTGGTTGGGGCACCTTGCTCTTCTCTCTCATCATCTAGCAGGCCAATTAGGGCATCTATTCATGGTAGCTGGGCAGGTTTCCAAAAGCCAAAAACATGCAAGGCACCTTGAGAGATAGGCTCATAACTGTCCCAGTGTTACCTCCTCCACATTCTATTCACCAAAGGCTTAAAAGGCTGAGACACGCTTTCCTTGTCTTCCTGGGAATAGCTACAACATTGCATTGCAAGGGCATTGATAATGCGAGGGGAATAATTGAGGCCAATTTTGCAATCTAACACCCCACCGTATTATGATACATTTAAGGTCTTAAAAACAGCTTCTTTCTTTATTCATATGACAAATAAGAGAATACCCACATTCCATCTTGTTGGATATACAAACAGAATAGCTATCCCAGTCTTCCTTGAAGTTAGGTATGATCATGTGAAATCTGAGTGAAAGTGATATGTGTCATGCTTACATCTGGTTCATATAAATTGTTCACATGTGATTATCTGTTCTTGTTTGCTGCCACCTGCTGAATGGAATAACTGAGCTCTAGCTCAGGAGAATGTAGAGACCAAATATGGAAGATGCCTGGGCCCCTAAATGACTACACAGAAAGGTCTATATACCAACCAGGAAGCATGATTGTGCTTTATGTGAATGAGAAATAAGCGTCTATGTGTTAATCCGCTGAAATTTAGGAGATGATCTGTTACAGCAGCTGATATTACTTCTCTTCATCTATGTAATTTTGTTATACACAAATATTGGTACCCAGGATTCATTCCTTATTGGCATCGGTTTTAAATGGCTCTGTTAATATCTATTGGACTATTTACTTAAAGAATTAGTACCGAAAGACGAGTTACATCTGCAAACCCTATAAAGATTAGTGTTAAAGGCAATTAGCAACGCAGTT
This sequence comes from Rhinopithecus bieti, assembly GCF_001698545.2. Classification (NCBI taxonomy): domain Eukaryota; kingdom Metazoa; phylum Chordata; class Mammalia; order Primates; family Cercopithecidae; genus Rhinopithecus; species Rhinopithecus bieti. Next base: position 223,434 of record NW_016811970.1, read on the forward strand.
TACTAATCAAGACATTTGCTTCTATATGCTAGAGGGATTTCATTTTTCCTTATAATGTTGGTATATTTTGCCTTAAAGATTAAACAATTGCCTTATTTTATGCTTTTATGTTTCTCTGTTATTTACTGTGATAAATCAAATATTAATGTGTCCTAAATCATTGGTTTTCATCTTTTTCTTGCATATATTAATACTGGAAGAGTAAAGGACCCAAAGGGATGCCTGGTCCATGTGTTTCTGCTTCCTGGGAGCAAGAAAACATCAATAGATTAATGGAAGCCCCTGATAAAATACCAATTAAGGATTACCCAATTTTATTAAAAGTCAAAATTTAAATATTAACTTATTCCTTAAAAATAGAAACACAATCGTTTTATAAATATTTATATAGTTATATACATTATAGAAGATGTAATTTATATAACTATTTTTATAACATATTGTATAAATTAAAGTTTAGCTCAGCAGACCCTTGAGGGAACCCTAGAGGGCAAATATCAGGATAATTTCTAAATACTCAATAAGAATTTCCTCCTCTCAATCATAAATCAGAAATAAAACCATACTATTAAAGGTAGCAACAATGATGCCTTTTTAGCTTTACAGATTTCAAAGGACTTTACAGTGTAATTTAATTTTCTGTGTCCCTGTTAACACTTAACCTATGTGTGAGAGGTTGACTTAGGGAAAATCTTTTATTTTACACTGTGTTTGCAAATAAATCTAATAATAAAATACTTTGATCTATTTTTGAAATCTGAAACTGTTAACAGAGTTAATTCCACTTGAAGATTTAGTATGAAATCTCTCACTAGAAAAAAATTGGTTACTTTTTACATCTTGCCAGTAGGACTATAAGTTTATTAGACATAAAAAAGGCAAAGTAACAATGTCTATTGTTTGTAAAAAGTTCAATCAATCCATCCATGGGGCAATTTTACCATTATTTGATGTGCTTTCTTCCATAGAAAGCACAATGTCCACTGACTTTTTCCAGTAAATGACCAATGGAGTTTAATACAAGTTAGTGCAAGAGATAATTTCAATTATATTTGAATTGTCTTACATCCTTTGGATACAGCCATCATCATTTCAGAGCTATCGGAATTTCATCAGGTTGTATCTAAACAGCCTGAATTCAATTATACATCTTAATCTTTGGACTCGTTTTTACCCCACCTGCTGCCTGAGACTACATGTGAGGTTTTGTGACAATGAACTTTGGTGTCAGATTTTTCTCCGGTTTTCTACACTTGAAATAAGTGGTTTATTCTTTCCTCCTTAACTGTTAACTAGGAACTTTTATTTTCAAATATTTTACATTTATAAAATGTAAAATGATAATGGAGCTTCCATGTATCCTACACTTGGTCTCTGCTATTACCATCTTACCACAGTATAGTACATTTGACACCATAGAAATTAAGGAATTGATATAAATAAGTATACATTCACTAAAGTCAATACTTCATTTATATTTTCCTAGTTTTTACTTGAAGTCTTTTTATTATTCCAGAATTCCAGCCAGGATTTCATATGACATTTAGTCATCATGTCTCCTTAGGCTTCTCTTAGGTGTGACAGTTTCTCAGACTTGCTTTGTTTTTGATAACCTTGACAGTTTTGAGGGCTACTAGTCAAGTATTTTGTAGAGTGTCCTTTATTGGGCATTTGTCTAATATTTTTTTCTCATGATTAGACTGAGATTATGAGTTTTGTGGATGAAGACCACAAAGGTAAAAGTTATAGGAAGGGTTGCATCCTGTCAACATGACTTATCACTATTGATATTGATGTTTATCACCTGGCTGAGGTAATGCTATTCGATTTTTCATATTTAAAGTTACTCTCCACTCCCCCTCCATTTAGTACTCTTTGGAAAAAAGTCACTGTGCATTCATTAAACATAATTTTCATAATTATTTTTAATGTGGGTCCATCTGTTTAAAAATTATTTTAAGTAGTAGAACTACATATAACAGTCCCTACTCTCATTTTATTTAGATTATTTTCCAGTATTCCTTCTATTTCTGTATACCTATTTTAGAGTCATAGTAACACGTTTTGTCTACATTGTTCCACAATAGTGGATATAAAGTAAGTATGTATGTGCTTCAAAACCCACAAATACTATATGATCAAGAAGATAGTGTTCTGTTGAAAGTTTAGTTTTGGCTCAGGATGTGCCAGAGAATAAGTGAGTGGGTCAGGATTTTTTGATTTTTTTACTTGCTGGAGTTATGTGGTTGTTAGGGTCTTAAATAGGACATAGCAATAAAAGAGAGGTACAAGATACTCCGTCTGATTTTTTTGATGCATTATGTGTGTAAAATATAAGAAAGTTTTGAAAACCGCTTCAAGGTTAGTGACTTAGTGAACTATAAAATAACCTACTCAAAGACAAAGAGCAATGGGATAAGAACCCAGGAACCATGGAAAAATATGGTGGGAATGTTGAACGTGTTTTTTAAACAACCCATTTTATTAGACTAGAAGTTCAAGTGCAGTGCATGCTTTCCATTGGAGAATAAGGAACTCACAAGTCTAGGCCTCTTGTCCTCTAAAGACTAGAAATATGGTAGATTACTTCACTTACAAGAAAACAGCTCAGTTTTCCAGTTACCAAACTGAAATACAATTTTGAATTTAAAAAATAATCAATTATATAAATACACAGTAGAAGATGCCTGGTTTCGCAGAATGAAACCCCTCATATTTTTGTTAATCACAAATTCAGTATGTATCAGTATTGTGAAACAGCTGCTAGAATTTAGTGTAAGTTAGACAACATTAATAGATGAATAATAGTCCCCTGTCTTGAGTCTGTACTAGTCAAACCATACCTGAAGCTCTTCTTAGTTCAATATGTCACATCATTAATAGCAATAATGACAATGATGATAATAGTATATTATTATACCTGTAAGGCACTTAAGAGTATAAAATTTACTTTCAAATGTATTATCCCATTTTAGCACAGATTTTGACAAAATTTTATGCATCTATGGACCTACGAAGACATGATAAAATAAGTGCTGTGGAGAAAAAAATTAAAATATTTAGGCAGTTTGTTTTTTAAAGTGTGGATTAAAATGACCCATTCATGGAATTGCAAGATCAAAAGCATTTTCTTAATACAAGATATTATGATTAGCCTTTTTCAGTGTATTGACACTTGCAGTGTGGTACAGAAGTAACAGTGAGTAAAGTGCCTAATGTTTTTGCTTGAATAAAAGCAGTGGTAACACAATGTACTAATAATCATTGTATTCTTTATAGTCAGACGCTCATAGGAAGAGGTAAAAAGGCCAGTTTTGTTTAAGAATGTCATTGACGCCACAATAATATTAATTGTATTAAATATCAACTCTTTGAGTGAGTCTAATATTCTGTATGATGAAATGGGAAGTACACATAAAGCATTTCTACAGAATACTAAAGTGAACCAATGTTTTCCAAATGAACAATGTATGATATTATAAAATTTTAACATTATGCATGGGTAAAAGATCTACTCAAAATGCAAGTTAGACCAATGAAATGTAATGAAACAATAAAAAAATTATTAATATAGTTTTGGGTTTCATATTGCAACCTTTATGAAACTATTAGCCAAGTTTGGATGTGGTATCAAAGATTAAGATCCACAATTACCTGAAAAGGCAATTCAAATACATATGTCCCTTTTCAACTACATATTTGTGTGCAGCAAGATCTTCATCAAAATAACATACAGTAGATTGAAGGCAGAGAAGATATGAGAAATTAGAATCCAACTATCTGAAGACATTGAAAGAATTTGTAAAAAAATGTAAAACAGTGACCTTCTCATGAATTTTTTTTTAGAATATATAATTTCCCATATTTAAAAGTAGGCTAGTTACATTAACAAGTAACAGGATATTAGTGTTATTTTATATCAATAAATAATCAAATATGTCAAAATGTACCAGTAATAATTTTAATACGGTGAATGTCAGTACATATAACTCATATACACAAAAGCTCTTTGAGGTTCTCAGAAATGGAGCATAAAGAAAGTCCTGTTACTAAAATGCTTGAGAACTCCTTGCTGAAGAAAATCTGATGAATGAACAATGAGACAACAAGATAACTGTCATAAAGTGTTTAAGATAATAACTTGGACCCCTTTTGTTTTTACCTTCTCAGCATCTAATTCTTGTTTTGTTTTGTTTTTAATAGAAGCACCCCACTTGGCTTTGAAGAGCCATACTGCTTCTCTGTTTTAATTAGGGTTTATCTTAACTCCTAGCTGACGGATAGACATACTATCTAGGCATAGCCAGTAAGTATACTCTATAAGCCCATCTCCTCATCTCTCAGCCAGAGTGATTAATCAAAAATGAACATAAGCCAATGAGATTCAATTCTTAGACATTTTAAGGAAACATTGGAGAAGCAGCAGATTCTTTTTGTTGGGGTTGATAAGCCAATTGGCTTTTTGGGTAGAAGTGCCGTTGGCATCATTGTCAACATTTGGAGACATCTATCTCAGAATGAAAGCATTGCAGAGGAAAATAGAGAGATGGTGTGAGGTATAACTTTAATTCGATCATTTTTGACCCTGTTTCAAGCCATGTCAATTTTGTGAGGCAGTAAATTTCTCGTTTGCAAAAATTTGCTTGAGATGGATTTTCCTCATATCTGTAAATATCCTATTGAGCATTCCTTCAGAAAGAATAAGAATCATGATTAAACAACTATATTCTTAATTTAAGGAAGAAATTTCTGACAATCAGTATTTTACCAGCTATGGTTCAAATTGCCTCATGGTATTATGTAATTTTTTTTTAGACGTAATCTTGTTCTTCTGTCGCCCAGGCTGGAGTGCAGTGGCATGATCTCAGCTCACTGCAACCTCTGCCTCCTGGGTTCAAGCAATTCTCCTGTCTCAGCCTCCTGAGCAGCTGATATTACAGGTGTGCACCACCATGCCCGACTAATTTTTCTATTTTTAGTAGAGACAGGGTTTCGTTATGTTGGCTGGGCTGGTTTCCAACTCCTGACCTCAGGTGATCCACCAGCCTCCGCCTCCCAAAGTGCTGGGATTACAGGCATGAGCCACCATGCCCGGCGTGTATTAAGTAATTTTTGAGTTGGAAGGAAATTTGGAAAATAAAGGGCTCAACACCTTTGTTTTAAAAGTAAAGAAACTGTAATTCAAGTTTTTCATGTTATTTCTATATCACTAATTAATGGTCAAGAAAAAATGATTTCAATGTTACTATACACATGTATCAACATCCAATGACAGTATTTCAGTGATTGTACAGATCTAAAGCATTCCAAGAAATGCTCGTGGACTGAGTTGTATGAGTTTTAGAGAACTATATAATTTCAAGATTATACAAGTAATATTAAAGCAGACTAAATAAAATCGAGAGGTAAAGGAATGATCCAGAAACTTATGGCAAAGCCTATATTTGAAAATTAAAATGTAATAATCATATTTAAGCAGTCAATTTTGCCTCAGATCTATATAATCTTGTCTTCATATTATTTCTCTTGGTCATTCAAAACTCAGTTCTAGGGATTATTCATAAGAAAATGTTTAGATTATACTCTGTGTGTGTGTGTGTGTGCGCGCGCATGTGTCTCTCTGCGTGTGTTCGTTCCATGTTTAATATAAGATATATTGTAATGTACTTTTGGCAAATGTAGCAGTTTCCTTGAATTTATATTCTATATTGAACTATTTTCCAATACATAAGATTTTTTTAGGGAGAAATTTCGGAATTACTTATTTCATTCTACTAGTTTAATGTGGATTGCGTTTAAATCAACACAAGTTACTTAAATTGTGCTGTGTGTGTGTAAATGAGTCATACATTACTGGACTGAAATATACAGTAGTTTGAGCACTTGGCCGATTCAAGCACTACAGAATGCTATTACAGCACATATTATTTTATTTATATTCTATTGCCTTGCATTTTTTCTTTTATGCACCTCTGATTTGAATATAATTTTCTTTAAATTACAAAGGAAATAATTTATCTTTTGACAAATACACTTTATTCTTCCTAGATATTGATCATTTCAGTTATCCCAATTGAATTTTCACTAAATTAATTTCAGTCTCTTGGAAGGAGGGGCCTTAGATTCTTTATAAAAGTTCAGTATAGATGATTTTTCTACTCACTAAAATATGATAATCTGCAAGTACATGTATGCTAATCTACAAAAAGACCAAATTAATTTCCTATTTGAAAATATAAGAAACATAACAAATTTAATGAAATGCAAAAAATAAGGCTTAATACCTTAGGGCACAAATTTAATTTATTTCAGGTTTACCCAGCATTGCTACAATTCTATTGATGAAAGGTGAGGCTAAACTTTGAAGATACAGTAAATAAAACTGAGAAAAGGAGAAAAAAAGCCAAGTGAAGAGGAGAGAGGGTGAAAAAATACCAGTAATTCTATGTATTTGGCTATCTCCTCATTTAGATCCATGGTTCTCAAACTTAGAAATCATTGGAGGGTCATATTAAATATTCAATTACATGGGCTGTATACACGGACATTCTGACTCAGTGTGCTCTGGTGAGGGCCTGGGAACCTGTGTTTTTGACAAACATACTTGAGAATTCTGATGGAGAAACTTAAATGTTGCATTGACAAAACAAATTTCTACAGTTCGTATATGAACTCCAATTGAATCACATACATTACATAAATTAGTATTCTAACTTTCAAAAAGGTAGTAAAAGGTATTCAAGAAATAATTGCCTAACTGAATGTCATTTCTAGGTGCTTGATTTGCCAAATTCTTCAGTGGAAAATAGAATAAATAAACAAAACAAAACAAATGAGAGAGAGAAATGCACTCCTTTGCTTAAAAAGCAGGGTGAAACATGAAACACCTTTTTCTCATCTTAGTGACTTCTGTCTAAGACTCAATCCCTTATAAATTGCAGTTGTACTGTAATTGATTTCATTCTTAGCAAAATATCAAATCCTCTTGGGGAAAAACAAAGGAAAGTGAGCTTAGCTAAGGAAACAGGAAAAAAACATTCTATTTCAATGATTACAATTTATGCCTCAGGAATTAAGCAGGCTTGATGCTTTCCTGGATTTACAGCATTTCATTTGTTACTGCCATTAGCTTTAACTGCTTTGGGAAAATTTAACAACAGAGCTATAGCATGGCTTACAACCATCATGAGCTTCAAAGTTTCAAGAGCATGCGAAACATTTCCTTGCAAACTCTAATAGGATTACATGGATAACTTCCTTGAATATTTATTTCCACTACAAATCAGGTAGGATACATTTAATGACATATTTAAAATGTTGTCATCTTATGGCTGAAGACAATGACAGTTAGAAACGCGTACATTTTTAAAAAATGAATTGCAAGCTTTAAAACTTTCTTGAAAATAGGAAGCTATTTCCAATACGCATAGTGTCTTCATTCAACAAATTGAAAAGCAAAATCTATGAAATAATAATATTGCACACCAGTTTAGCAATGAATTCAGAAAAATGAGATTAAACACAATCATATAAGCATACATCTAAAATGGCCTTCCCAATATTTCACAATATTTGCTATGAAACATTTTTCACTTGTGAAATGGCAATTATGATACACAGTAGGAATGCTCTCTCTCTCAATTCTCATGCATAAAAAATACACTGCCAATGCATAATTAATGCAAATAATGAAATTGGAACAAGATCCCAGGCCTTGTTCAGATTAATGCCAATTGCCTGAATTGTACATGTTCTAATAATTTATATCAGATTTTGACTGAATTTCTTTAATATTTTCCTACTTAAACATTTTTAATGTAAAAAACGATGACATGTTTTAATTGTAGGCATTTAAGTGTGTGTGTGTATGTGTGTGTGTGTGTTTGTGTGTAATTTTGAAGTCTGAAAACTTGCTAGAGTTTATAGTCTGCCTGGAGGTGACTTGAATAAAGTTGTTAACTAATGAAAAAGGTAGTTCGTAATGTGAATCTGTGTATGCTCATCACTCTCCTGAAGGACATTTATTCAACTTGAGTTTCAAAACTAATTGGAAGTCATGGTAGGTTGATAAATATTGGAAATAAGGCTAATATTGCCATAGCGTTTATTACTATTTCATTAATTTTGTAGTGAAGAAATATCTGAACGTTCTTTCTCTGTAAATAGTACATGTCTCATTACATGAGTGAACCACAATATTTATGGAAAATTGGTCAGCATTTGAATAGCATCCTTATGACTTTATAATTAAAATCTTGCTCATAATTAAAAATGGAACAACCATTATTTAAGAATTGTAATATAAAGAAAGAGTTATTCTAACAAAATAGAATAAAATATTTTAAAACAGAACTGTGATTTATAATGCATATTTTACTTTTCCTTTTACTAAATTTGACTTCTAAAAGACATATTTATTCATTTATTTAGCCGCTGTTTAACTGTCCACTTGTATTAGTCAGCTTTGTTGCTAAACAAACAAGCCATGTTTGTTTTATAATAATATTTATTTCTTGTCTCAGTGTGTGCTGGTGACTGTAGGTTATCTGTGACTACTGTGGCTCTGATTCATTCAGGTCGGCTGTGCTCCACAGTTCTTCTGTTTTAAGACCAAGGCTAAAAGACAGGATCACTTAGGACATGCCCCTTCTTTTGGCAGTGGGAATTAACAATAGATTTAGAAAACTCTACAATCATATTTCAAGCTTCTCCTCAAATGGGATGGATGTATATCCAATTGACTTATATTTCATCAAGCAAAGTATGTCACAAATTAAGCCAATACTGAAAGAATGTGATATGTACTCCTGAGGTGGGGGGTAGGATAAAGGCATGTGGATGTGTATTTGCAAACACTAATCAATCTACCATATCACTGTGGGGTCTTTTACATGACCGTTTCCCTAAAGAGAGTTTCAGCGTAGAATAGGTGGTTTCCAAGCAGACATGTATTATTGGAAAAAGCCTCCCTTTAGACTCATCCTATCATACTATTTGTATTCCGGACATGTTTATTTTAGAAAAATTTAAATCTTATTTCTGTCTGTGATTTTATTTAAGCTATATATTCTACCAAATTCCTCATTGAAAATGCTTTCTGATGCTGATTCAGATTGTATTTTCATAAATTATTCTAATTCTATACGTGGGAGACATCTCACATTGAGAATCTTTACCAGAGAAAAATCAAACCCGATTTATGAGGATGAAAACTTATGCATTGTCACAATGTTAGGGGAAGGCTGAGAGACATTAGATCACTTCTGACTCAGTCTCTTTTTGCTGTTCCAGGATGAGATATTTTGCTGCCTTCAGGCCAGCTATTGCATCCCACCTCACCCACACCAGACAGCTTGAACAGAACTTTTTCAGACTTCCTTCAAGGGGTAGTATGGTTAAGCTAGTCACAATTGTTCTATGTGTTGGCATCCAGGTAGAGCTACAAGTAATAACACTTTGTCTAGCGTCATTAACTATAAGGGGATCTGATAACTTTAATGTAATGCAATAAATCATTGTTTACTCATTCGAGATTACTGCTGATACTTTTTACGAGGAAATGAGAAACCAGGATTCCACCAGAGCTTCTGTTCCCAAAATGGGTCCGAACCAACATAATCATGTCCAGCTCCACGTGATAAACCCTGCTTCATTCTCCCTTGTTCCTTGATGAGTCCACACTTCTGCTTCTTAGTGTGTTTATTCTGTTTAAATTACCAAGATTACACCCATGTCTCTTGCTTTATTTTACTTAAATTAACAAAATCCTAGATGTAATTGAAAGATATATCATGTTATCCATTAAATCTGATGATCATCAATTTAATAAAAGGAATATTTCAGCCCCTTCTCTGGGTTACAAACTCAGCTAGTAACTATTGTCCTTTATTTTGGCTTGTGTAAAGATCTTGATATTGATGACTCAATCACTCATTGATGTAAAAAATTCTGCCTCTACTCTTTTTACAAAGTTGTAGGGCTGGCTCTCACATACTGGACACAGTCATGGGACAGGGATTTGTACCAAATTCTACATGCGTAAACTTTAATGATGCCAAGTAGACTTGCCAGAGTGTTATAGATTACCAATAAATTTAGATTATCAAATCATGTTAGTTATGGATTGCTCAGTCTTTCAAATTCATTTTGTTAATTTATTCAAATATATCTCTAACTGCCTCATAGATAATTTTTTTAGATCTTAATATTTTGGCTTTCTATCTCTCCATACATTACAAGTATATTCATAAAATGTACAATTATACATATTTTGTTTTCACAACTTAAAATTATCAATAAAATCTATTTTATTTAAGTTGATGGTCATCAAGTATTTTAAATAAAACTTCACCCCATGACATTGATTTTTTTTTTAATTTTAGAGGAATAAATGATCATGTTCACAAAATGTCACCAAATATTTTATTTTGTTTTATTTATGTCTCCTAAACAGCTAAAAGGACTTAATAAAAGTGCTTAATGCTTGGTAAAATCTTAAAATTAATACAATGGAAACATAAATGTCATATGGACTCTTTTGAAAGGTATTAAGGTTAAATATATTTCTTACATCAAATTATCAAGGAAAAGCCAATTTAAACAATAAAATAGTTTTCCAGACTTCCTTCATGGCTACAGAGAGGATGTTTCATCTGCCTTTAGCCAGCTTCATTGGAGTTGCCCTCATTTCTTGCAAACACAGATCCATAAGGAGAAAAATATTGATTTCTGTATTATAGAGTCTAGTTTTTTCTGCTCCTGACCCAGGTCAGCAGGGTTTTTTTAGATGTGATAGCTGTGGGAATACAGTTGTTCAAAGCTCGACTCCTTATGAAGGACTCCTTATGAAGGACTTTTAGGTAGCACTTCTTGCAACTAGGTTTTACTAACACCCCTGAAACAAAGTCCAAGGCACTAATGCCACCAACAAAAGAGTCAAACCTTTTAGACTGAAGTCTACTCTCTGTTTGTCTCTATGCTACTCCATGTCTCCCACAGTCCTGGGAATCCGAGTTTCAAGAGGTTGTGCTGTTTCCTATTCAACCATCGGAGCTCCACATGGTGGTACAGGGGATAACCGGGTGGTATAGCCAGGTCTGGACCATGAAGCCCTTTACTATTCCTTGGCAGCAATATGAAGACTCGTTCTTAAAATCCCTATAGTTGGATCTCTTTTTCCTTCATTCTGTGTCAGTCAGTCACCATTCTCCAAAAATTGTTGAATGTTTCCTCCAAGTTGTACTAGTTTTCTATTGTTGAATAACAAATTACCACAAATTTAGCAGCCTATATTGCCACTCGTTTATTATCTCACAGTTTCTATTGACAGTGAAGCTTTTGCTCAGAGACCCATACACTGAAATCAAGATGTTCACCGGGGCTGCAACTTCATCTGGAGCTTGGCATAGTCTTCCAAGACTATGCAAGTTGTTAACAAAATCAGTTACTTGTGATTGTAGGATGGACGTCTGTTTGTATTTGGTTTTGTTTTGCTGGATGTTTGTTAGGGATCACTCTCAGCTTAGAAACATTAGATGGTTGCCTCCACGGACAGTTCACAACATGACTGTTGTTTTCTTCTAGGCCAGCAGGAGAGTATCCCTCTGATACCTTACCTTCTTTAAAAATGCCCATCTAGTTAAGTTAGTCCTGCCAGGATAGTCTCTCTTTGGAGTAACTCAAACCCAATTTATGATTAACCAAATTGTGAGAGTGCTTGCCCCGCATATTCATGGGTAACCACCAAAATTGAGAAGAGGAGGTTATACAAATCATGGAGCAGAAATATTGGCGGCCATACTGGAATTCTGGCCACTGCAGTATATACCCTTTGTCTGAATCAATTGTTTTATTGGAATTTGCCTGTTTTGTTTTGTATTAACACACAAATTGTTACTTTATCACTATATGGAAGGTTACACTACACTAAAATATTATTTAAAATAATTCCTAGGTGATGAGATTTGAGGAAAGTATTGCCATTTTCATTGGACACATTTGTTTTATATGCTTTAATTTTGAGCTTTTATTAGCAGTTGCTGGTAAATAATTAACACTTGGTTTCTCAAAACCCAAAGCCCTGATTTGGAGTATTTGTTGATTTCTGTGGTATAAATACTCCCACCACAGCCGGTTCCAGGCCACCAGTATGATGTTACTGAATGCACAGTTAGCAGGAAGTACACAACATTGACAATGGCAAACTGCCATGATCAGCTCCAACATATCTATTATTATTATATTTATCATAAAATGAATTCTTTTGTTTTAGAAGAAATAGATATTTTCCTTGATAGTATTTGGATTTGATAGAACTCTATGTGGAATTGAAAGTTATTGAAATACAACCTAGAAATATATCAAATAAGTAATACTAGCTTTTACATATATATTCCGTTTGAAAGACAATAGATTTGTACATAATTGATTATGTTGACTCTTGATTGAGGCAGTTTAAATGCATAGTAATTAACAGTTCAATCACAGGATTCTCCTAAGAACTCAAACCCCTTGTAGTCATCTAGCACATTTAAGAAAAAGTCTAAGCTCTCTGAAAGTCAAAGAAAATTCTTTTTTAAAACTTAATATAATCACAGAAATACTATTTTAAAACATTAGTTTTACTTTTATTAAATATTATTACTTTAAAATCACAATAGTGTCAAAACATCTGAAAACAGAAAACTGAGGCCAAAACAATTATAAAACATGTACAATTTGAGATCATTTTAATAAGCACATAAAGCTAACAATTAAGATAATGTTGAGTTTGATACTCAAAGATATAAAACATTATAAACAATAGTACAAATATTCAGCTACTTTTTTAGGAAAGAGATTTTTAAAAAATGGAAGGAAATTACTAACAGTAAAAGGCAAGTTGCAGTTTTATTGAATTCACCAAATTATCAATCTTCTGCCAGTATGTCAGATTTACTTTAGTAAGAGTAGAATATTCCATTGATGTGAAGACAGATACAGAATCAAAGAGTAGGTCTCTACTACTAAGTAGAGACATTATCAAATCCCTGAAGTAGAGGCTTAGCTATGTGTAATCATTTCTAAATTAAAAAGAGATAAATTTCAGGAAATGATAAGATCAAATATTCCTCCCTAAAGGGTAAACAAGTTTACAGAACTGTGACTGGCATACTCAGTATTGTTTGCAGGAATGGAAGTATAATCAGTCGTTATATTCAAAGCACTCTAGACTAAAACTTGGTGCAATCTATAAACAGGAAATGATTTGGGGAAATGTGGATAAACAAGTGTCCAAAAATGACTAATGAGAATGTCAACTCAGGAGGGACTAAGAAAAAAACTACTCATCAGGGATATGACCAGAGAAAAAAGATAACGTTTCAAGTTAATTTCGGGTTATTCAAACCCTTTATAATTCATGGGAAAAATGGTATGCTTGAATCAGATTAATATTCACTGAAGTTTATGTAAATTTCTAAGATTTTGAAAATGAACTTGAGGATGTGCCTCCAATCAAGTCTTTTTTCAAATCATTGAAGCTCCTGGTGCTGTGACAAATCTCTGGTCACTCACAACTGGGAAGAAAGTTCTTGTCAGTTCCTGGAAGACAGTCACTTTGGCAGCCCTGTAACAACAACAAATGCTTACAGTGTTGCCTTTTATGAAGATTATTAACTGGCATAAACTCAAGGTCATCTCTGCATTTTGTTTACCTTGACCGATCCCTCTCCAATTCCCTAAATTTGTAAATTAAGATTACGTTACCATCTCCCTATTATAGATTCCATTATGTCACAGAAAAATGGAGTGCAGTAGCTGCCCCTTATCCATAGGAGGTACATTCCAATATCCCCTGTGGATGACTGAAACCATGGATGGCACCAAACCCTACGTATACTATGCTTTTTCCCTTACACATACATACCTATGATAAATTTTCATTTATAAATTAGGCACAGGAAGAGATTAACAACAATAACTCATAAATAAAATATAACAATGAAAATAATATGACAGCATTCTTATTCTTGCACTATGGAGCCATTATTAGATAAAATAAGGGTTACTTGAACACAAGCACTGTGATATAGTGATAGTCCATCTTATAACCTAGACAGCTATTAATATTAAGTGACTAGTGAGCAGAGAGTATCTAGAGCATGGATGCACTGGAAAAGGAGGATTCATATCCTGGAACACAGCAGGACAGAACAAGATGTCATCATGCTCCTCAAAACTGTGTGCACTTTAAAATATATAGTTTATTTCTGGAATTTTCCATTTAATATTTTTAGACCGTGATTGGCCCCACATAACCAATACCATGGAAATCTAAACTGTGAATAAGGTAGGAATACTAAACACATTCCAAGGCTTTAGCTCATTGGTCTAGCATCAGTTTAGTTTCATTGCTGGTAACTTGTAGATCATTTATTGCCTGACATTTTCTTTGGCCAAATTCTTATTTTAGTGAGTGGATCCCAGCCATGGCCTCTAAGGCCTAGCCACTATTTTTGTACCAGGAAAAGTATTCTGCCTCTGAAAACCAGCCCCCATTTTTGCATTTTCTTTTCTGAAAATCCTGGAAGCTGTGCACTGAATGATTTCTGTGAATATTTTTGAAGACACTTTCTGTTTATATTGCTCATCTAATTGTACTTTTTATATTATTCATTATTGAAGCGTCCTTTCTCAGCTTCTGCAAGTTTATGTGGCCTTTACATACCATTTTGTTCTTGGTCTAGCATAATCATGAATTAGTAGTACATCACAATTTTTCTTTATCCATTTTCTTCCACAAATTCTACAAACAAACTTGAGATTCAGGATAGTGGCTGGGATAGTGGTTGGGTTAGATTCACATATGCTTTTCACAGAAAAATAAAAGGGCTGGGCACGGTGTCTCAGGCCTATAATTCCAGGACTTTGGGAGGCCAAGGTGGGCAGATCATGGGGTCAGGAGTTTGAGACCAGCCTGGTCAACATGGTGAAACCCCGTCTCTACTAAAAATACAAAAAATAGCCGGGTGTGTTGGCAGGTGCCTGTAATCCCAGCTACTCAGGAGGCTGAGGCAGGAGAATCGCTTGAACTTGGGAGGGAGAGGTTGCAGGGAGCCGAGGTCGTGCCACTTCACTCCAGCCTGGGCAACAAGACCAAGACTCCATTAAAAAAAATAAATAAATAAAAGAAGTAGATGTTAGTAGATAATTTTCTGACTAAGTTCCTTTTAATGCAGGCTCCTATTTCAGAGCCAAAAGTTGATCTAAAGACTTGAAGTAATCTTAGGATGACAGGTGTAAGACAGAGACTGTGTGGCAAAGAAAAGTATATTAGAAGTATCTTTCTTGCATTTCAACAATTTAATCCCAATGATGTTAACACTGAGCAAAATCCTAAAGTTGGCAAACTTATGTTTGGCTTGCTTCTACTGCTGTTTCACAAGCTCTCAGTTCTCAGGATACGTGCTGCTCACAAAGTACCTGGTCTATGTCTTATTCCTTTAATATAAGGTTCTCAGCTGCAGAGAATAGGAATCTCAGTTGAATAGCACTGTACCATGGAATCATGAGGGGTACCTGAATAAAGGGTGAAGAAACATTCAATTCTAAGGATTGGATGGGCCCCTCTCCTTTTGCTATTATTCACTCTACCTGTTCTATTGGTTGTTATCTCTGATTAATGGTCTATGAGGGCAGGATCTGTGTCTACCTTGTTCACCACTTTATCATCAATCCCTCATATAATATATGACCTACAGACTGGGGTACAAAGGAATATCAAGTTTCAGAAGCTACCTAGCCCTGTTCACAAAAATTTTGAAAATTCTTTACGTCATGAGTAACGAAAATAAACATAATACCCATTGAAATCAAGCATGAGATCTGAACAAAAAACCTCTTTTTGTAACAAACTTCAGCAGAGCTTGATGTGAAGAGAGAAATAAAATAGGATATTTGTTAAAGTGTTAGTTTCATTTTTAGAGAAAATATTTTATTTTCGGTTCACGAACAGAATGAGAACCATAAAGTCCTCATGTAGTTAGAAAACAGCCAGAGAATTAGAACATTACTAAACTCTGCAGGATAACAAATGATAACCCTGAGGATATAACTAAATGTGAATAAACAATACCTCAGACAACCTTTACAGTGACACACAACATAAAAGGCAGCTAAGATTTTGTTTAATGCATATTTATGAAAATTTCATAGGATTGTATGACATGGATAATTAAATTTAATGAATGTTTATCTGCCACTCTTTAGCAAATCCAAAATTGATAGAACAAACATAGTGGGCAACTAAGAAAGGTCTTGTTTAGCAACAGAGAAAAAGAAATTAGAATAAGATTACACTTGGAGAACATAGACTTGTGTTTTGAGGCCCACTACGAAGTTTATGAGCTGAAGAGATAATATCATCAGATGGATTTTAAATTGTTTGACTCAAGAGACAAATAAAGACCTTAAATTGTTTGTTGTGCTTAGTACTGCCTATGCCTTTGGAAAAGAGAGATCAATAAAAGAAGCAAACAATCAGGGAAAGAATCAGTGGGGTTGTTAAGAAATATAAGTCGAAAGTTAGTGACAGATAAAGTTGAGAATGCTGTATAAAAGCAAGGAAAAAATTCAGCTTCCACACTTAACTATGTTCACACATGTGGAAGTCTTAAAATACTGTGTGATAATTTTTGTACAGCATCCCTAATCCTTTTAAAAAGACAATTGAATAAAATTATATGATATTAAAATGGTTTAGTTATGATAACTGTAAATGTTGGAAGAAAGATTATCAGTACAGTGTCTGGTTCACCACCATCAACCTCAATGAAAGAATAATGAGCTCAAGATCTCTCTCCAACTGGCTTCAGAACTGTAGCTGAAACATTGTTCTTGTTATGGCTGGCAGCTGATTGTAGCTGCTGACTGCTAAAGTTTCCCATAAGTAAACTGGTG
Organism: Rhinopithecus bieti; assembly: GCF_001698545.2. NCBI lineage: Eukaryota > Metazoa > Chordata > Mammalia > Primates > Cercopithecidae > Rhinopithecus > Rhinopithecus bieti. Next base: position 240,372 of record NW_016811970.1, read on the forward strand.
CCTGATGCCCTGGTGGGTTCCCAGGGATCATGAATGCCAAGAACATTTTGATTCTGCCGAGGGAAAAGGGTGAAAAATGAGTTGTAAAATATCCTACTCATAGTGAACAAAGTCGAATGACTCAGATTCTCATATGAACTGTTGATCTGAACCACCCAATAAGGTAGAAATCAAGTAAAGGTATGAACATTCCTAGAAGTACTATCAAAATTATTAAAAAATAAACCTTCTATCTAACTTCAAGAGAATTGAAGCTATCTTTCCTTTTAATAAAAATGAAAATTGTTTAGCTTTCTGATGTCTATTCTCAAACTTTCCAATGCTTCTACTCATACTTATTTTGCTCTCAATGTTTTACAAAAACAGCTCTCCTTCAGGTCTACTCCATGTTACTCCAGCAGATGACTTTTTTTTTTTTTTAGACGGTTTCGCTCTTGTCACCCAGGCTGGAGTGCAATGATGCAGTCTGTCTGGTTCACTGCAAACTTTGCCTCCCGGGTTCAAGTGATTCTTCTCCCTCAGCCTCTCAAGTAGCTGGGATTGTAGGCATCTGCCAGCATGCCTAGCTAATTTTTGTATTTTTAATAGAGAGGGGATTTCACCGTGTTGGTCAGGCTGGCTGCGTGTGAACTCCAGACCTCAGGTGATCCACCCTCCTCAGGCTTCCAAAGTGTTAGGATTACAGGCATGAGCCACTGTGCCCAGTTGACAATTTTTTTGTTGTTGTTTTGTTTTAGTATAATGGCCATATTTGCCACAATTGATCACTCATTTTTTCATGAAACACTTCCTTAGCATGGCTGCAGGAATATTCATCAGCCCCTCTTGTTTATTCTCATGGGTCAGTCATCCTTGGATTCCTTTGCTGGCTTCTCAACTCTTTGACTTCAAATATTGGAGAATGTCAAGGCTTAGTCCTTGGAAATGTTCCATTTACACACAAGTCTAAGGTTATTCCATTCAGTCATATGCCATTAAAAATCATCTGTGTTCTGATCATTCACAAAATATGTATCTCTAAACTGCTTTCCTGAACTCCAGGTTTCTGTGACCAATCACTTAATCTGCTGTATGTCTCAAATTTAGTATCTTTAAATCTGAACTTGAATCCTGCTCTGTCCACAGACTTTCCTATCTTAGTAAATAGCTCCATCTTTCAATTGCTGAGGTTACAGACCTTTCTCCCTTACTCCCTCTCTCACCATGTGACATGCTTGCTACCCTTTTGCTTTCCACTGTATGTAAAAACTTCCTAAGACTTCACCAGAAACTGAGCAGATGTGGGTGCCATGCTTGTACAGCCTGCAGAACCACAAGCTAAATAAACCTCTTTTCTTTATAAATTACCCAGTCTCGTGTATTCCTCTTTTGCAACGCAAAATGGACTAACACACTGTTCATGTGTTCAAATATTTATCTTCTTTTTCACACACCGTTCTTCACTTTTAGGTATATCAATGAACAAAACAAAGAGAGATTGTAACTTCATATGCATCTCATTCTAGCAGAAGAAGACAAATAGTAAGTAATAATCAGAGTAAGCAAAATAAGTAAGATAAATATGTGGTATATCTCAGGTGAAAATTGTAAAACTATGTAGAGCAGAGTACAGGCAATCAGCAGGAATGAAGGATTCACAGGGGGAGGAAGAGAGTTGGCTGTATTAAATAGAGTAGTCCGGAAATTTTTAGCAAAGATTTGAAGAAAGTAAAGAGGCTTATGGATTTACAGGGCAAAAAACATACCAAGCAGCAGAAACAACTAGAATAAAGAACTTTCTGCAGGAGTGTGACTGGACTATTTGAGGAATAGCAAGGAGGTTGGTATGGCTGGAGTGGGTACTAAGAGAGAGATCAGGAGATGAAGTCAGAGACTAAATGTGGTCCAGAACCCATAGAGCTTTGTAAGTTATGGTAAGGACTTCAGCTTTTTCTCTGCATGAAGTAAAGAATCACTGCAGCATTTTGAGTGGAGAAGTGACATGGTCTGCCTTACATTTTAAAATAATTTCACTGTTGCTACAATGAAAATCAATGGTAAGGGACAAAGATAAAAGAAAGTATGAAAGCAGTTTGGAGCTTATGAGCCTGAGAGAATTTCTTAGCAAATTGGATGTGTGTGTGCGAGAAAGAGAGAAATCAACAATGGTTCCAAAGCTTTTGCCCAGAGTAACTGAAGGATGCAATTTCCATCCACCGAGGCAGTTATACCTATCACAGTTCCATTTAACATTGGCCTATGTAGAAAGCTGATGGATCATAGAGAATGATAGTAGCCTATCATGAGCTCAATCAAGAAGTGTCTCCAATTGCATTTGCTCCTTAATGGAGATGGGAAATATAGTTCTTGACACCTGGAAAATTAGCTATCAAGCTGATTAATGTACTTTTTTCTCAATACCAATAAACAAAGAGCATCAGAAGTCACTTACTTTCAGCTAGCAGCGTATAACTGCACTGTTTTGCCACAAGGCTTCATCAATTCCCGGGCTTGACTCCATAATTTAGCTCAGTGTGACCTTAATTATCTTGCTTCCTATAGGAAATCATGCTGGCCCATCCATTGATTGTCTATGCTGATAAAGTATATTGATTGGTAAGTACTAGATATACTAGATAACTTGAAAGATACATGCATGGTAGACAGTGGAAAATAAACTGAAGGAATTTTGGGTTTTTGCCACTGAAATACATTTTCTGACTGTTCAGTTGTCTTAAGAGTGTTGTAATGCTTTCTCCAAAGTGCAAAATAAGTTGCATCTTTGACTCCTTAACTCTAAGAAAAAGGAACAATGCATGCTTGACCAATTCAGATCTCCTTAACTCTGAGAAAAAGAAACAATACAAGCTGGACAAATTTGGATTATATATATATGAGTGTGTGTGTGTGTGTGTGTGTGTGTGTGTGTGTGTGTGTAATGTGCCTCTTGTCAGATTGCAATACTCTATGGACACTATGTCAAACACTGATGGGGAATTGCACTGTGAACCCATAGTGTTTGGTAGGAAAACTCATGCTCTCCGAGTTAAGAACCTGAACTTCTCACACTGAACCCAGTGTCATTTCACTCACCAAGTCATAATGTTGGGCATGTCCGGGATTGTGTGGAAGAATCATTATAGAAGAGGAGTAGAAAGTAAAAGTTTCTGATTCTGATGTGAATACTCAGTGTGAATGAGGAAACACTCAATGATCGGTTATTTTTAAAAAGACCTATTCTATCAATGTCAGCCATTATTTTTTTCTATATTAACCTCAGTGTTTGCTCATTGAACTTGTTAAGTAAGATATTTTAAAAAAAACATATTTTGCATGAATTTTCCAAAAAGTACCACCCTTCACCCTCTCTTGCTTCTCCCTGACTTCTCTGTTTAATGTGACTGCAGGCACTGCTGAGTACCTTATCTACCAGGTGCAGAGAACAATATTCAGTCACCTGGTGATAAGTCAGTTACATTGGATCTCTTTTATCATGGAGAACACAATAGACAGAATTTTTCCTCAGTGAGTAGATTCTTATAGCAGATACTGATTTGGGTTTTCTGCCTACTTCTGCCAGACACAACTCTTCAGTAGTTAGAAACGTTATTATTACAATGTTCTACACAGTATTTTTTCTGACTAAGGAGCTCAGCATATAGAGAGAGAAGAAAGGCAGAAGGCTGATGCCATAATATTCAATGATTTTTCCCTATTATATACCCCATCACCCAGAAGCAACTGACTAATAAGAAGGGTGAAATAAAACATTAAAGACTCAGTTATGGCGCCTCTAGCTGGGAGACAATACTTTTTGAGGTTGGGCTAATATACAAAAGGATGCAGCCTCCACTATGTGATGTTTTTTCTTCCTTAGCCAAAATAAATGGATCTAGGTCCCAAAAAGCGAAATGAGGAATGGTGCATCTGACTCTTTCACATAATGACCCACAAATGCTGATAATAAATTTATTCAGGATGTGCTCTGCTTTTTTATACCTATTGAGAAAATAATATATACTCTTTTCCTTTAAACCGATAAGATGTAGTATTTAAATGCTATATATTTTTAAGGAAAAACCAAGCATTTATTTCTATGATACACTTGAATATCACCATTGTGGCAACACAATTTCTAGGAATTTACCTTCTAAATGTATTATTGGCCATTTTTTTCTTTATTGTTCCTTCCTTGTTAAAATTTTTATCATTAATATTTAGGCAGCACTTAATTTATACAATTAATTAAGGCATGTTCTTTCATTTTCCCTTCTTTGAAAGAATGAGGCTAAAGTTGAAATTCCTACTCTTAAATGTGAAATGTCCTGTCAAACCATATGAGCTTGTTCTATCTGTTTCTTTTGAGGAGATAGTTTTCAATTACTTAATATGATTAATAATTATGTTATTCAAGTTTTCTACTACTTGTAGTTCAGTCAAGAAATCTGTTATCTATGTTAACATTTCCCAAATTTATTGGCATATTATTGCTTGTAACAATTTCTTATTTTTTATGTTCGTTTCATAGATTTGTATGTCCTCTGTTTACTCATGCCTTGTTCATATTTTGTTCCATATGCCAAATGTGTCCCAGACTTTCACATTCTAAAATGTTTACATACACAAACACATAACCATTTATACAATCTATCCCACAAACCTACTTCTCACCTCAACTATTTATACAATCTATCCCTCAAACCAAAACCTACTTCTCACCTTTCACAAACACTTTTTACAAGGTAGGGAACATTGTTGGATCATATGGTAGCTCTCTTTTTAGAGGAACCACAATAATGTTTTCCATGGTGGCTGCACAATTCTATATTATTTTCAATAATGTGTAGGGATTGCAGTTTCTCTACATCCTTACCAACGCTTATCTTTTGCTTTTTGAAAATAATCATTCTAATAAGTATGAAGGAGTATCTCTTTGTGATTTTGGTCTGCATTTTCCTGATGATTAGTAATGTTAAACATTGTTTCGAATCCCCGGTGACCTTGTGTATATGACCTTCTGCCTATCCAAGTCCTTTGCCCATTTTTTAAACAGATTATTTGAGGGTTCTTTGTTTTTGCTGTTGAGTTGTAGGAGATTCTTATGTGTTTTAGATATTAATATCTTATTAAATAGATTGGTTTGCAAATATTTTCTCACATTCTATAGGTTGCAGTTTCACTCTGTTGACTGTTTTGTTTGCTCTGCATAAAATTTTTAGTCTGGTGTAGTCCAACTAGTCTATTTTTGGCTTAACAAAAAACAAAATCCTGTGCTTGTGGTGTCAAAAAATTTTAAAAATCATTGCCAAGACCAGTGTTAAGAAGTTTTATTCCCTGTATTTTCTTCAAGAAGTTTTATAGTCAGAACTTGCATTTAAGTCTTCAAACCATTTTGAGTAGATTTTTGTGTATAATATAAAATAGGGATCCCATTTTATTCTTTTGCATGTAGATATCTCGTTTTTTCAGCATCATTTTTTTGAAGAGACTATCCTTTTCCCATTGTGTATTCTGGACACACTTGTGGAGGACCATATATGCATGTGCTCATTTCTGGGTACTTTATTCTGTTGCATTGGTCTATGTTTCTGACTTTATACCACTACCACTCTCTTTTGATTATTCTAGCTTTGAAATCAAGAAGGATGATGTCTTCAGCACTGTTCCTCTTTCTCACTTTGTCTATTTGGGATCTTTATTGTTTCACATTAATTTTAGATTTTTTTTCTGTTTCTGTAAAATATGCCTTTTGAATTTTGATAGGAATTGCATTGAATCTGTAGATCACTTCGGGTAAACATTTAAACAATATTAAGTCTTCCAATCTAGAAACGTGAGATATCTTTTTGTTTGTTTGTATCTGCTTTCATTTTCATGTTTTATAGTTTTTAGTATGGAATCTTTCACTTCCTTGGTTAAGTTTCTTTATAAATATTTTATATTTTATGTTATTATAAATTGTATTGTTTTCTTAATCTCCTTTTGGATAGTTCATTGTTAATATATAGAAATATTGGTAATTTTGAACCTTGATTTTGTATCTTGTGACTTTGCTGAATTTGTATATCAGTTTTAACAATTTTTAGGGTTTTTTTGTGTGTGGTGTCTTTAGGGTTTTCTATATATAAGATCATGTCTTCTGCAAAAAAAGACAATTTTACTTCTGAATATGGGAACCACCCAAACATCTATTGACAGATAAACAGATTTTTTAAAAAGTGGTATATACATTCAGTGAAATATTATTTAACAATTTGAAAATGGAGGAAATTCTACATCTTGTGAAAATGTGAATGAACCTAGAGGGCATTATGCTAAATGAAATAACCCAGTCACAGAAGGATTAATACTGCATGACTACACTTATATGAGGTATCTAAAATAGTTGAACTCACAGAAGCAGAGAATAGAGTGGTGGTTGCCAGGTATTTGGGGAAAAAGAAAGTGTGAAATTGTTGCTTAATGGGTTCAAAGTTTCAGTTTTACAAGATGGGTGAATTCTAGGGATCTTCTATATAACATAGTATATATAGTTAATAAAATATTGTGCTCTTCTTTTTTGTGTGTGGGCATGTGGGTAAGATGGGGATCCAATTTCATTCTTATGGAGGTGGACATCCAATTTTCCCCACCATTTGTTGAAGAAGCTATTATTTTCAACCACTTCAACTCTGTCACCTATCCTCTTTGTTAAAAGGATGGATCGCATGTTGTGTTCTTACCACCATCACACACTCACATGCAAGAACATGGGGGAAAATTTTTTAAGATGATTAATATGTTTAATTCCTTGATTGCAATGACAATATCATGTGCATATGCATATGTCCAAACTCATCAAATGTGCACATTAAATATGTGCAATTTGTGTGTGTCAGTTACACCTCAACAAAAATTTTTAAAGCTAAGGTACAGTAGCGAGCAAAAATATACTGTATGTTTGGTCATATAATGGTACATTCAAAATCACATAGTGGGATAAAGATGATCTCTTGATCTGCTTCTCAGGATTCTGTAGGTAAACTAGAAGATCCCTATTGTTGCTTACTCCTAATCTACCCATGTGTCTGCATTTAAGAAGAGGGTTGGATAGGCCAAATGGCCCAAGATGTTTTCACTCACATGCCTGGCAGTTGGTTGGGACATCTTGGTTCTACTCTATGTGGCCTCTCTTCTATGCTAGGTTAAACTGGCTTCCTATATTGGGTCAAATCATAGCATTCCAAAGAGCAAAGGTATAGTTTAAAAGACCTCTGTGGCCTAGACTCCAGAATTTGTCATTTCTACTACATTGTATTGATCAAAACAACTCACAAAAATACCCTAGATTGCAGGAGAAGGGAAACAGTCCCCATCTATTGATGGGAGAAGCTTGAAAAACAAACAAACAAACAAACAAACAAACCAACAAACCAAAAACCAAAACAAAAAAACTGTGGCATTATTTAATCTACTATAGCCTGCCTTCTTATCAAAATTATTTATATACTCTCTATATGGAAAATGTGTTCACCTTTCCAAATATCCCCAAAGTCTTAGAAAATCATGGCATCAAGTTTGAGGATTTTAATGTCATAACCTGTATTAGGTCTGAGTGAGGCTTCTCAGGTGTGACTTCTCTGATGTTATTTCTCTTGAGAGATCTGTGAAATAAAAAGACAAGATATCTACTTCCCCGCCCCTAACATATAATGGGAAACAGGAACAGAATAATGACTACGGTAGACATTTCCAGTTTTAAAAAATGTGGGGTGAAAAAGGAGAATATAGCAGTCAGTGGTCTACAGCATTCCAGCTCTTCTGAAATTTAGCTGGCATGCACCATCAGCTCTCCCTACTCTTAGAACAGGAAACAATACTTGAGGATGATTCATTTTCTCCTCAGTTCTTGACTCTGCCCTCTAGGCTTTGGGCTCAGGACCTATGGCTCATAGTTCAGCCCTCTAGAGACATTCTTCCTTTTTTAAAAAATAAGAAATGCCCCATGTTTGTAATTGAGTAGTTTTTCCAGAGGCCTCTGTTCATTTTGATCTGTCGCTGTTCCTTCTATCTCAAGCAGATAATGTTTTTGTTGTACCTTTATCTGAAAATCTTCTAGTTTACAATGACATTTCCTCCATGATCCAAAAATTAAATCCATAATCTACTTTGAGACAGACCTTTTTCTACTTGAGAAGTGTGTGAAAGTTGTAAGGTATAGTGCTTTGCTACAATTTGAATGTGCCCGTCTAAAATTCAGGTGTTGTCAATCCAATAGTATTAATATGTAAGGTCTAAAAGAAGTGATTAGACCATGAGGGCTTCTCTCTTGTTAATGCTTCATTTGCTCTTCTTCTCTTCTGCTATGTAAGGATGTAGCAAGAAGGTCCTCACTGGATGCTGGGGTCTTGATCTTGGACTTTCCATTTTTTCAGCACCATGAGAAATAAATTTCTGTTCTTTATAAATTACTCAGTCTCAGATATTCTGGTGTAGCTGTACCAAAAACAAACAAACAAACAAACAAAAACAGTCAAACAAACAAACAAAAGCTAAGACACACCTTTATGATTCTCATAATAACTTCTTTTTTTTCAGTTGAGAGGGTCTACTAAGTAGCAATCTTAATTTTTTGAATCAATCTTAACACCATGAAGCCATTTCTTATTTTGAAATATCTCTTTTATAAAAAAAAAAATGGAGAAGAGAAACAGATTTATTTTCCAACCCAGAATATGTACTGAGTCTCCAGAAAATTTTCCTTGCTCCTTGAATTTTAGTTTATCTCTGCATTCTCATACCATATCATATAAAGCTATCAGATGCCAGTTTACAGTTTTGACAACTTATGTGCAAAATCCCTTGACCAGATTCACAAATTTACTAGGTACATTTCTTATCTTGCAAGTGTTTCCGGTGGCATTGTTGTAAATTGTTCTTCTATTAGACACTACAGGTCACCTTTTCTCAAGCCTTCAGTAGCAATGGATACTCAGAATCCACTTACTCTCTCCTTGATACTTTTGTAGTCATTTTAACCACCCACTCCAAAAACCAAGGCCACATGTTTTAAATTTTGTAATGGCAGCAACCCAGTTTTAGAGACTAACAAACTACCTCAAAACTAAGTGGTTTAAAACTACAATTACATATTAATTCTCAGGGTTCTATGCATTGTCTTGGGGTGTTCTCTGCACTGGCTTGGTGGTAAGGTATATTGTAGCTTCATCACATCTTTGAGAATTAGTGCTGGATCTTAGCTGGGACATTTCAATTCTCTTCTCAGTGGCCTCTCATTTTTTAACAGGCTGGGCTAGATCCTTGCCTGCTGTTTCAGGATGGTATTTTTAACAGGGTAAAAATGGAAGTTACAAGGTCTCTTGAGGCCTAGACTCCAGATTTCAAGCATATTCTATTCGTTAAAGTAAATCACAAGGTCAGCATAAATTTAAGATAATGGAAAAACAGGCCAGACACAGTGGCTCACACCTGTAATCCCAGCACTTTGGGAGGCCAAGGCAGGAAGATCACCTGAAGTCAGGAGTTTGAGACCAGCCTGTCTAACATGGTGAAACCTTGTTTCTACTAAAAATACAAAAAATTAGCTGAACGTGGTGGCATACCCCTGTAATCCCAGCTACTCGGGAGACAGAGGCAGGAAAATCACTTGCACTCAGGAGGCAGAGGTTGCAGTGAGCCGAGATCATGCCATTGCACTCCAGCTTGGGCAACAAGAGCAAAACTCTGCCTCTAAAGCAAAGATAATGGAAACAATACACTCTACCTCTAGATAGGAGGCACGGCTAATGCAAAAGAATATACAAACTGAAAAAATAATTTGTGCTCATTCAGAGGAAACATTTGGAGGTAATTGCCCAAGTTGAAATTCTGGCTCCATTAATCATGGTACTGTATTCTTGGATTAACTATTTAGTTTCTTTCTGGCTTAGTTTTATCATCTCTAAAGTGGAACTAATAATCTTACCTGCCTCATATGGTTGTTATTGTGGATTAAATGTGAAACTGTATGTAAAGTGTTCGCAATAGGGCTTGATATACTGTCAACACTCTAAAACTGCTTGCTGTTAGTATTTCACTTGCTGCTTCCACTTCATTATCTCCCATTCAGTCTTTATGCTTCCGTCATAATGCTGCTTCTGTTATTTTACTGAGTCAGATTCTGTAAAGGTCATCAGTCATCCCAGGTATGTTGAACTGTTTTGTCATAACTTGTTAATAATACTCCATTCCTCTGGAAACATTTACTGATGTTCCTGACTGCCCTATAGCAGGAACTTCTAAGGTCTCCTGTTTCTCTTCCTACTCTTTTATTTTAATTGTTCCTCAGTGTTCTGTCCTTCTGTCCATTTTCTTCCTTTTTTCTCTCTCACTGGTCAATTTCATCCAGTCCTATTGTTGAAACTATCAACACATAGTAATACTATGTGAATATCTATCTTTCTCAGTATTACTTCAATTTCTAGCTGCTCACTTGGTATCTCAGCCAATATGATCTTCAAATCCACTAAAAATGTTGTTATTAAACTATACTGCATTCTGTAATCCAGTCATGGGAATCTATATTGGCATCAATGCTACTACTCAAAGTTGAACAATCTTGTTTTCTTTTTCCTGTCACTTATTCTATACAGCTACCATTTCCACATCCAAAACATCAGTCTTGATAACATTTCTCCATTGGTCATTAGTCCCCATCATTGGTCTTTCCATCCACATCAATAACCCATCTTCCCCTCTGTCGCTTCACTTATTTGTGTATATATCTCTACTAGAAAGTTTTTATTACAACTAATTGAATGTACAATTAAGATGAAAAACTGTCCAGGTGTAGTGTCTCACACCTGTAATCCCACACTTTGGGAAGTGGAGGCAGGAGGATTGCTTGAGCCCAAGAGTTCAAGACCAGCCTGCGCAACATGGTGAAACCTAGTCTCTACAAAAAACATACAAAAAATTAGCTGAATGTGGTGGTGAATGCCAGTAGTCCCAGCTACACAGGAGGCTGAGGTGGTAGGCTCAACTGAGCCCAGGGATGTCAAGGCTGCAGTGAGCTATAATTGCTCTACTGCTCTCCAGCCTGGGCAACAGAGTGAGACCCTGTCTCAAAGAAACAAACAAAGGTGAAAACACTTTGGGGGGAATTAAATTTTCTTCATGGTCTGTCCTCACCTATATGACAACATTCTTTGTCTACTCTCATCCCTTCCCCTCCCCTCTATCGTTATTCTAGTGACATAGGTATATACATAACCAGCTCTGAATGCTTCTAGTATTGTCTCAATCCCAAGTTTCTTTCATTTTGTGCTCTTTATTCTATTCTGCCTGAAGTATGTTTCTCTGATTCCTTCACTTCTTTGTTTGAGTGTGTGCAGATTAAATATCACTCACTAGAGTGTAAACTCCCTGAGATTAGGAGAATTTGTAATACATTTTTGTGCACATGACACCTAGCAACATGTTTGTCTTGTAGCATGCTTGAACACTGGGTTTTAAATGGATGAAAAACTCTTGGTGGAGAATCCTTTTATACCCAGTGGTCATTTGTTTCCCCCTCAGAATTCTCAAAGCATGTCATGCTTCTTTCAAAGTTTTTATTGTAGCTTACTTGAATTGTAGTTAGTAAAGAATATTCTGTCTTATCCACTAGCTTCTGATTATCTCCATGGGCAGAGGCTGAGCTTTACTCATCCTGACATTGTGGTGTTTAGTATATAACACCACACATGTAATGCTGAAGAAATGAATGAATGCATTCCCAGCCACATGTCCTGGAGTTCGCCAATTATTTCTTTGGTCCCTGAGTTGCTGGCCACCACAGTGACCAGCAACCCAGTCATAATCCTTATGATGGCCTTCTCTTTCAACCACTGATAATAATAAAGCATTATAACAAATACATAAAAATATTAAATGAATTTTATAGAAAGTAGTGTTTGAGTATATGTGGGTATAATTAACAAAAGTAGTTATTTAATTAATAAGTCAGTGCCAACATCAAAAAGCACATAACTAAATGTGTGCAGTAGTAATTTATTTCATGTGAAAATACTAAAAATATATAGAAATATCCAACTAATAGTATTATTTCAAGATGTTGGAACAATAGTTATAAAACAAAATCAAAATAATGTTTCTGGCATTGTAAGCTAAATATATTGATATACATATTAATTGAATATAATTTTTAAAATATTAAGGGCTGAAATTGCATATTTAAAATTGCGTAATTCCATTCAGCCTTCTTTTAATGTGGAAATCAATAAAAACAAACGTAAAACATATGTATAAGAAAAGAAATTTAGGCAGAATGCTTTTGTTTTAATCTCAGAGAAAATGAGTTCTAATAGTGTTCGCACTGGGAATACAATAACTGTATTTATATAATCTTGAAAAGAAAGAAATGGGTGATGGTCATAAAACTCTCTTCATGGTGGAGCACTGTTAATTTAAAAGCAGGAAGTCAGGGATTAAAGTTAATGAGGGGGTGAGCCTCCATGCAATTTAGTTAAACTGTTTAACACAAAAGCTGGTAGAAATGTGGAAAGAGAGTACTAGAGGGAGCAATAGAAGAAAAGGTTGTAAATCAGTCTATGAAAAAGAAAAGAGAAAAACAGAACACCCTTTTAGAGGAAATGAGAATCACATAGTTTCATCAGTTGATAGATTAGAGCAATCAAAGGGAAGGGAATTGCCAAATTCAGTCATTTGATAGATTGGAGGAATCACAATAAAGACATAAAGGTAAATTTGTATTTCTCATGAGGGCAATTAAAGTGGATTATTAGGTACTCCCATGGCTGTTAAATATTATGTTGACTTTAATTTTTCCCTGGGTGCCTGAGAATGTGTCTTTTCTGATCATAGAAGGAGCGAAGTTACTTCTAGACCTTTTTTTTTCAGACTGCCTGGAAGTCAAAACTGTATTACTCTCTGGGAGCAAATAGCCATTTTCAGATCTAGTAGTTGCTACAGCAGTAATAAAATTTTCACTACCCACATAGAGTAAATTGAGTCGAAGTTGGACAAGACCCTCAGGTAGAAGTAATGAAGTAATCTATAAAAAGAATCTTTTCATTTCATTCCTTTATTTTTATGCAGTTATTTAATAACCATCACATGCATACTATGAAGTTATTTTAGCCTGTTATAGTCCAGTGGTTAGGTGTTAACCTTGAATATAGTGAACAGCTTGAAAAACCAGTGATTTTCAAGATTTTCAGGGTTCTTGAAAGATTTTGAAGTCCTTATCTGGGCTTTTCATAAGAACTTTTTAATATCAGTAATATTTTAAAGGTCTCCCATAGCATCAAAACATTTTTCAGCCAATTCTAATTACATTTTGCTTTAAACTAGCTGGTCTTGTGTTAATAAATATAATTTACTTAGGATGGGTGGTATCATGCACATCCGTGGGAAAAGACCACCAAACAGGCTTTGTGTGAGCAATAAAGCTTTTTAATCACCTGGGTGCAGGCGGGCTGAGTCCGAAAAGAGAGTCAGCAAAGGGAGATAAGGGTGGGGTCGTTTTATAGGATTTGGGTAGGTAAAGGAAAATTACAGTCAAAGGGGAGTTGTTCTCTGGCGGGCAGGAGTGGGGGGGTCACAAGGTGCTCAGTTGGAGAGATTTTTGAGCCAAGATGAGCCAGGAAAAGGAATTTCACAAGATAATGTCATCGCTTAAGGCAAGGACCAGCCATTTTCACTTCTTTTGTGGTGGAATGACATCAGTTGAGGCGGGGCAGGGCATTTGCACTTCTTTTGTGATTCTTCAGTTACTTCAGGCCATCTGGGCGCATACGTGCAAGTCACAGGGGATGCGATGGCTTGGCTTGGGCTCAGAGGCCTGACAGGTGGGAAGCAGTTAAAAAGTAAAACCCTGAGTTCCTGTACCTAGAAAAATGTTGAAAATTGGAATTTAGGAGATCTTGCAAAAATCAATGGTTTTGCACTGTAGGAAGATTGTATGAGGCCGTATTCTACCTGAATGCAGTTCTTTTCCTGCTGAAGCAGGATATTTTCCTTGACTCCTCTGCGGGCTGGAACTGGAGTGGATAGGCACTGGCAGGGGCAACCTCTACTCACTTAAACCCACTGTGCTCAACCCCTCACGGGAGGGAGCACACAGGTGAGCAGGGGCAGGAGCCAGGGCGAATACTTTTGGGCACTGGCAGGAACAAATTCCACACTAGCCCTGCGGCAGCACTTAAAGGGATGCCCGTGGCGTCTGAAGCTTCAGAAGGAGTGTTACAGTCAGTGCTCTTTTAGCTCTGCCATCCACAGATGGCTTAAGTGTTCACAGCTCAGTGGAGGGTCAGTGTGACAGCCTTTTGCGTCCGCACCTGAGTTCTCGTCTGGGGTCCAGGAGGAATGAGGTTGCATAAACAAATTGGAGATGATAAATGTGGGGAGTTTTATTGCCAATGATAGTAGCTCTCAGCATGAAGGGAAGCTGGAAAGGGGACCAAGTGGGGAGGTAATCTTCCCCCAGAGTCCAGCTGTCTGGACTCTTCTCTGAAGCTACTCTATTAATCTATCACTTTGAAGTTAAGCTGGTTCTCTCTGACATGCAAACACAGTCTCCAATATTCAGCTGCTTCTCCTCTTCTCTTCCCTCTGCCCGCAGAGTCTGAGGTTTATGGACACAGGATGGCGGGGCGGGGCAGGCCATGGGCAGTTTTGGAAAAGCCAACATTTGAGTGGGAAAACAGGAATGTATGTTCCCACTTTGGGCTGCAGTTCCAGGCCTGAGAGTGAGGCCTTCACTAGGCACCCACCCTCTTCTGCTCCAAATTTCCCTGTCTCCTGTTCCTATCACTGCCAAAGACAGGATAGACTATAAAACAGCTATCATCATAGGATAGACTATAAAACAGCTATCGTAGGATAGACTATAAAACAACTATCATCAGAGGGCAAACTAGATACCATGAAGATAAAGAGAGTTATGGTGTAGCATAGTTTCGATGGAGATTAGTCATCCTCAGGTAAGAGAAGCACTCAAATTATATGAATTTCCTGACCATGGAAATTCTAGATCATCTACTTTCATTAAAGAGGGAGCATGAAATTTAGGAATATTAACTTCCATAGAATACAGTAGATGTAATTTGTATTTCAGCTCTTAACACTGTGCAATGCAGAAGGACAGAATTATTTACAATCGCTAGGGAAAGTTTGATAAGCAGAGATAATAATTCTGATACAGACTAACTTGAAAGAAAGAAAGAGTCAGATTACAATGAATGCAGGAAGATAAAATGGGAAGGGAATAGAACTACTTATGTCAACTACATATGAGCAAATATTTTACCAGCACTTATGAGGAAGGATCAGAAATTAACCCACATATTATATTATATATGTAATTATGATCAATGTATAATTGTTTCTGTATGGTTCTTCTTCTTTACTGTTGAATCCACAAATCTCATTCTGTAATTTATTTATTTTTATTTATTTGTTTTTTGGGGGGATGGAATTTTGCTCTCATTGCCCAGGCTGGAGTGCAATGGCACAATCTTGGCTCACTACAACCTCTGCCTCTGGAGTTCAAGTGACTCTCCTGCCTCAGCCTCCTGAATAGCTGGGATTACAGACACCCACCACCAAACCTGGCTAATTTTTGTATTTTTAGTAGAGACAAGGTTTCACTATGTTGGCCAGGTTGGTTTCAAATTCCTGACCTTAGGTGATCTGCCCACCTTGGCCTCCCAAAGTGTTGAGATTACAGGCGTGAACCACCCCACCCAGACCTGTAATTTATTGTTAAAATTAACTCTTTTGAATAAAACGTCCATATTGATTCACATAAGATCTTGATGAAATTAATTTGAACTGGCAACTGTATTCAAGATTTTACTGCCAAGCCTGGTCAACCTGGGTGAGTCGTTCCTGTACCTACTGATACCTACCTAAGGCTTTTTCCTTTCAATGTATGCATTGGTTTACTTACTTTCAAACTTACTTTATTAAAATCTTAGATAGCAGGTGCGAGAGGAATGTTTTCTTACTGCATGCTGTGGCATATCCATATAAACCAACCCACAGCTATATGCTGTTATGCTTCACGTGAATCTTTGTAACAATTCCACTAATCGTGTTTGCTTGTTTGTACATGGATGATATGGAAAGCTTGTCTATATTACATATCTGAGCAACTTCACATTTTATTTTTTATATTTGCAGTTGTAAAAATAATATATCTAAACTATGTTAAAATATGGAAATATATTTAGGAAGAACTATGAGTTCCCAAGTGAGATCTCTCTAATTCCCACTGCCTTGCTCAGAATAACCTCTAATGTTAAGTCTATGTTTATTTATTTATTTTTTCTGTGATGGAGTCTTACTCTGTCTCCAGGCTGGAGTGCAGTGGCAAGTTCTCTGCTCACTGCAACATCCGACTCCTGGGTTCAAGCGATTCTCCTGCCTCAGCCTCCCAAGTAGCAAGGACTACAGACGTGTGCCAACACACCCAGATAAATTTTGTATTTTTAGTAGAGACCGGGTTTCACCACGTTGGCCAGAATGGTCTCAATCTCTTGACGTTGTGATCTGCCCGCCTTGGCCTCCCAGTGTTCTGGGATTACAGGCGTGAGCCACAGCACCTGGCCTGTGTGTATCCTTCAATCATTTTAATCTAATGATTCTAAAAAAATCTAAAAAAAAAATCTAAAAAAAAAAATTCCATCCATTTTACAGATGTGGAAACTGAGTCATAAAGCAATTAAGTAACTTGCCCCAAACCACACATTTAGTAAGTCATGGAACTCATAATTAAAGTTAGGTTAAACAGCTCATAAAAAACACAGGTTTTTGTTTGTTTGTTTTTGAGATGGAGTCTCACTGTGTCATTCAGGCTGGAGTGCAGTGGTGCGATCTCTGCTCACTGCAACCTGCACCTCTAGGGTTCAAGCAATTCTCCTGCCTCCACCTCCTCCTCCTAAGTAGCTGGGATTACAGGTGCATGCCACCACGCCCGGCTGATTTTTGTATTTTTAGTAGAGACGAGGTTTCACCATGTTGGTCAGGCTGGTCTGGAACTGCTGACCTCGTGATCTGCGCCCTTCAGCCTCTCAAAGTGCTGGGATTACAGGCGTGAGCCACCGTGCCTGACCTAAAAAGTTGTTTTTAACCAACTGCTTCATACTTTGTCTGTCTCATATTTAAAATTTTACAAATATATTTTAATGTAAGTGAATTATACTATCTGTAATGTTCTATGACATGATGTTTATGCTTAACATTTTGTATGTAAATAAAATAGCCTATTTTCATTGTTTCCCATATTTGAATGTTATTCCAAGGTAAACGTCCACCATATATATTTTCACCATATAAAAATTAATGAGCATATAGAGTGTTAACACTTTTGACTTAACTGAAAAGCTTTCAAGTGAATATCTTTGTACAAACATCTTTTCTTACATTTTATTTGACTTTCTGCAGGAATTAGTACATCTGAGATTATTTTCTCAATTTTTCACCAATGCTTAATATTATCAATCATTTCTGACATTTTGTAAAGCTAATTTGTAAAATAAAATGGGATTATAATTTTCTTTTACCTGTCATGATAATATTTGAGAATATTATTCATTAATGTGCAAATGAATTATTTGAGTTTTCCTTTTCTTGAATTATTTCTATATATGTTTTTCTTCTTTGTATTAGTTCGACTATTTCTTAAAATTTTTTGGAGAAACTATTTTTTCTACAAATCTTTGTTCTGTTGTGTACCAACGCATGCACACTATAAATAGGATTTCCCCAACTAATCTCTCTTACTATTTTAGTAATGATTTTTGGGTTTACTTTTAATATTCTTCGGCAGTTAAATTTGTCTATCATTTCTTTTTTTTTTTTTTTTTTTTTTTTTTTTTTTTTTTTTTTTTTTTTTTTTGAGACGGAGTCGCCCTCTGCCCCCAGGCAGGAGTGCAGTGGCGCCGTCTCGGCTCACTGCAAGCTCCGCCTCCCGGGTTCACGCCATTCTCCTGCCTCAGCCTCCCGAGTAGCTGGGACTACAGGCGCCCGTCACTACGCCCGGCTAATTTTTTTGTATTTTAGTAGAGATGGGGTTTCACTGTGTTAGCCAGGATGGTCTCGATCTCCTGACCTCGTGATCCGCCCACCTCGGCCTCCCAAAGTGCTGGGATTACAGGCTGGAGCCACCGCGCCCGGCCTGTCTATCATTTCTTTATGTTTGGTTGTGTATATTCCCATTATCATAAGAGAGATATCAAAAACCCTTCACGGAGGTGGTAACAGCGTAATTACTTTATACACATAAATATAATTTATTCATACCAAATGGTGTTCAAGAGGAGGATTCTGGATTTAACTCACAAAACAAAGAAACAGAGATGAAAAGTCTCATAGTGTATTTAGGAAAAATATTAACCATTTGGTGTGCTGGAACTTAAAATGTAAGGTAGGCAGTGGCAACAGATGGGGTTGAAAAGGATACTGAAGGAATTATGTGTTATAATAAGGCACTTGGAAATGTACCTTATAGCAATGAGGAGCCATGTGTGGGGATGTGGAAAGGTCAGATTTGTGTCTAATAGAGGACCTTGACAATTGTCAGAAGGATGAATTTGAGAAAGTCATATTGACGACAGGGTGGTGACCTAAGGAGTTGTAGTCATAGCCAGATGATGTTCACTCAAAACTAAGGTGCCAGTAGTTGGGAAATTGGAAGTGGAAGAAATAAGGTTCTCTGTATCTAGAACTAAAAAGGTACTAAATAATAATAATAAACAAATTAAAAAATAGCTCTTTTTTGTTTTAACCTTTTAGTCTAACTAAAATTTTAATTCTTGAAGGTCTTTAGGTTCCTGTTGACTTTGATGATATATTCAGGACTCATAAAAAAATCCTCCATGTTCAACAATATATCACAGAAAGCTCATATCACTGTGATATTTTCAGTTGACAGTGTTTGGAAATATGTTACCTCCATTGGTAATATTTTGCATAATGTTGCACATAAGATTTATCTTTGATTTATAAATAGATGCATATAAATTCATGATTTTTTCCTTAATCATTAGTAAAAGGGAAACTAGCATGTTCCGAAGCTCTACTATGCAACTCCACTACTTACTTTATATAGACTGTCTTTAATATGAAGACAACACTATGTGAAAGGTAATATAACTAATTGACAGGTAAGAAACAAAGTTTCAGAAAAGTGAGCACATTTCTAATGGAAAACAAAAGATACTGGATTTTAATCTAGATCTTCAGTTTTAAAATAAATTGTTAGGCCTAATCAATAAAGCCTACATACCTAAAATTTAAACTTTTAGCTTGACCACTTTAATATAATAATACGTAGTACTAAAAATAGCAGGCAAAATGATTTCCAATTACATAAACTCATTTTTAGGGTCACAAATCTGAAAAAGAGGAAAATTTACTTTCAAAAAGATATTTCTACTTTTTCTAGTATTTTGGCCATTTGAGAACTTAAACAGTGTTAGCCTCTTGTTTCAAATTCGACCAAGTATAACATAAGTTAAGTTGAACCCCCATTACCTTATCATTTATCTCCAGGGCAATAACAGAGCAAATAAGTAAATAAAAGTCTTAAACTATTTTTTTAAATTGAGTAACATCATATTTTATATCAAAGCACTTAGGAGATGGAAGTAAATTATATTTTAGTATAAAAGTATGATAGATGACTTTTCTACTTTATCCTTAAATTGATTTTCTTGGTGTGATT
Source organism: Rhinopithecus bieti (assembly GCF_001698545.2). Lineage (NCBI taxonomy): Eukaryota > Metazoa > Chordata > Mammalia > Primates > Cercopithecidae > Rhinopithecus > Rhinopithecus bieti. Next base: position 260,080 of record NW_016811970.1, read on the forward strand.
ATACTTGTCCTCTGGAATATATACATAAAACAAATACAAGCATCTCACTGAGTGGTAATTTTTACTAACATTAATAAGTTAATTCTTTTAGAGGGAAATTTCTACTATAAACTTAACGTCATAGTTTCAAAATATTAATACTTTAAATTAATTTCATGACTTACAGCATTAAAAAACTATATATGAGTACTCAAGATCATTGCTGACATATTCCCTCCCCTACTGAATCTACTCTGCTATGTTTGGCAGTCTGTGTCAGACCGTAGTTTGATTGGTAGAGTATCCATTTTTTTCCTTGTCATGAGGTTTCTCTACTTTAATCAGTCTTCAAATTAAATAGATTTTATTGCACCTGGAAATAAATAACAGCATGTAGCAGTTTTGTCTTAAAATAGATCATACCTAAGCTATGAAACAGAAGCATGCTTTAGAGCTTACTATCTTCTATTCTGATTGGTGGAATTTATATAAATGTCTTACTTTGCATGAAATATGCATATGTATATATATACACACACAGTATAATTAAGCAGCTTTAAAACCAATTTTAGCTCTGTTTGAATGGTATTAATAGATCCTTGCTATATCTTGTAGGGGTTTGGTTTTACATACATGAAATATTTTTCCGTATCAATGGGGCTAGATTGATATTTCATTTTTTATTTAAAGAATCAAAGCAATTTATGTAGTATATAGCCGTTCAGAAAATTTTCTCTTAATCTCTATTTTTTCTTAAAGTATTTTTAAATGAACTTCTAATGAAAATCTTATAAGAATATGAATTAGGTGAAGGACAAATTAAAAATATAATTAATTTTAAGACTAATTGCCATTCATGTTTAAAGTACTGCTACTAGACTCTTTAACTTGTTGATTTTCTTCTGATTTATTTATTTAACATGTTTTAAATGTTTATTTCATATAGTACTTGGAAAGTATTTAATGATGCAAATAATGATGTGAATATGAAATACAGCAAAGTACTCGCATACTTTAAGTGGTCAAAGGACAATGTGAATCACTAGACCTTTTTCATAATCATTTTTTGTCCAGACACAAAATGCATTATAGGAGAAAACACGGAAGAAGATTGATTGATGCCATCTCCATTACCATCCAGTTCCAAAAAGGATGGCTGATTTGTTTGTTGAAAACAACTTGAACATTCTTCTTTCATTTCAGTTGTAAAAGGGTCAGGTTATTCACTGAAACCTAGTCTCTGGAGTCAGCAAATAGAATTGTAAATGACTTTGACAAAACAACTTAAGTGACATGGAAGAAATGGTACCAGATTGCTCCCAATCAAGGGGAGTTTTGAGAAATAAGTAAAGGGTAAAACAAACAAACCACCACCACAACAACAAAAACAAGACAGGTAAAATGCAGAAGTGGCTTCGAAAGAATGGCAAGACATTTAAGTTTTGTGTTTAGCTAGAGACACATAAAGCAAAGTTTTTTAACATGAAAAATTGTGAGCACATTTATAAGCAGAAGGTTGGAAGTCATTGATGACAAAGATGCTTTAGATCAAGCAGAAAAAAAAAAAAAACCATCAGCTAGAGCAAAGTTCCTGATTATATAAACTGGAGTAGGGGTCGTAGCATTGGGAGATGAATTAACCTTCAACATGGAGAGAGGGATTCCTCTTTCGATTTTATAACAAGACTATATTAGTCATCTATTTTTACATCTCTAAATCAGGAGACAGGACCAGCTGAGGAAATAGAAAGTCAAGATGGTGGGACTCTCCACTGTACAGATGAGAATTTCTTAAAATAAATACTGTTTTAATTCTTTAAGATGAGATTAATTATGTCATACCCAAACTATGCTACCAGGACTTAAAGAGTACAATCTCCCAATATTTTATGGTTTAAGTTTATGACCCCTTCACACTTTCAATGAACACTTTATATTTTCTTTTGACTGAGCCCAAATGTTATCAAATCAGAAGGGGAAAATTAGTTATTCACTGACACATGAAATGGAAAGAAATGTTTCTTATATATTTTTTTCAAAAGTATTTTCCTAATACATGTGTTATAAAATTTTATTTTGACATCTTTCTTTTTTTCTTTGAAATTAATTAAACTTTCCCTGAGCTGAATGACCATTTTCTTTAAGAACTCATTTTGTTCACTGGGAAAAAACTCCAATCTCCCCAGAGTGAGTATGGTTTCTATTGTTAATGGAATCTCAGAGTATGTAATCTATTTTCAGGTTCTAGAAACATTTGTTTATCCTTATTTAAGTTTGTTACCTACTTATTTTCAGACATTATTTGAAGTGTTTGGTGTGTATGGTTGTATTACTCACTTGAAGAAACTTAGTAAAAAGCAACATTTTAAGAGCTGATTTAGTGCCTGTTTTGTGATATGAGGAAATGTATAACTCAGAACAATTTCTTTGTGTTTATTTTGGAGGCAACTAGAGAAGTTTTAAGAATATTTTTCGGCTGGGCGCGGTGGCTCAAGCCTGTAATCCCAGCACTTTGGGAGGCCGAGACGGGCGGATCACAAGGTCAGGAGATCGAGACCATCCTGGC
>NW_016811970.1:263024-274681 GCF_001698545.2 Rhinopithecus bieti
AAAAAAAAAAAAAAAAAAAGAATATTTTTCTACAGCAAATTTTATTTCACTCATTTTGGTTACTTACCAGCACTTGCTATGTCTGATAAGAATGATTTCAGTATGGGAATAAATAATAGAGCAATCTAAGTATACTCCCTATGCAATCATATTAGAATTTGCTGCTGACACCACATAAATTTACACTCAGTCTTTCTTCTCTTCTTGGGACAGAGCAACAAGAGATTGGTACAATGGCTGTGTCTATACAACGATATAACATCTTGTGATTTCCATCCATTAAATCCAGTGATCTAGATGGTTCAACATAAACACAAAGCATTTAAATTGTTTGATTTTTAAAAATACCACAGACAACCAGACAAACTATTTTTTTTTATCTTAAAGGCATTCAGAACAATATGCAGATGAGAGTGATTAGCAAGTTGTATTTTATGATAAAAATTCAAATAATTTTTGCTTGTTAGAGCAAAGTGTGTGTGTGTATTTTTAACATTAAGTGAAAATGACACATAATGATCAAACTAAAAATTGAAAAAGTACAACAGTTAATACCAATATTAGCATATTCCTCTATAAATCTGAAATACACAAATCAACTTCTACATCATAGTTTATTTAGATTTAAATTAAGATTAATATAAAGCAAGCACTTGCAAGACAATAACAACGTCTTCAGCACCACAACCAACCACAGCAGTTGTATCAGTAATAAATAAGGTGAGTCCCTAGTGTGTAGGACTAATAAGCTATGAATTGAGACTTTGGATTCAGGAAGACCTCCTTCCAGTCCAAGCTCTTCCAGTTATGAGATCTTAAGTATGTAGCAATCTTTTTGAGTCACAATAGCGAAATGGGGATAATGTAATTAACAACTGGAGCTTTTGTAAAGACTAAATGATATGTGTGTGCTAAAGTTCTATTATAAAAAAGTGTCTGGAGCATGGCAGGCTCCCTATAATACCTGGCTATTTTGTTCTCTTTTCTGCTTTTTTCTAAATGATTTAGTGTTGATGCTCCCCATCAGCCCTAACTGCAAAGAAAGAAATAAAAATCTTGTTTAAGACAGTATGATTATCTTGCTGGAATTTTAGAGAAAACAGACACTCTTTATCAGATGTAGAAGTAGGGCATCTTAAAAGTACAAGAAAAAAAAAATACTTGAGTTTTAGCCTGAGGCCATATTTCCATGTATCACTTACTGATTAAAGAATAATTTTTAAAAAAATATTTTAGTTTTATTCATAAATTGATTCTTAAAGACTTCCACATGGCTTGATATTGAGAGTTCAACATAAATGTCAGCCTTTCTAGTCCATCCAATCTGTGTTTGTACCCTCTGACCCTGATACATGATGAATTATAAATTCCTGTTTCATTTTATTCGTGGCAACTATTGCCATTCAAAATTGTCATATTTGTTCATGTATTTATTATCTTAGTGTCTATTTTCCCCATCTAGAATACAATTGAGTGGCCTTACCTGCTTTTTAAAAGTCTATTATATGGTGATAATAATTGTTGAATAAATTAGCAGATGACAAATGTTAACAAGTTTTTGAAAGCAGATGATAAATGCTAATATTTATTGGGAACTTAATATGTGCCAATAACCATTTCAAACATTCTGTATGTATTAACTTATTCATTCCTCACAATTACGCTCATGAGGTGAATACTATTTTTTTTTTGAGATGGAGTTTCATTCTTATTGCCCAGGCTGGAGTGCAATGGCGCAATCTCGGCTCACGGCAATCTCCCCCTCCCAGGTTCAAGCAATTTTCCTGTTTTAGGAGTAGCTAGGATTACAGGCATGCACCACCACGCCCAGCTAATTTTGCATTTTTAGTAGAGACGGGGTTTCTCCATGTTGAAGCTGGTCTCGAACTTCTGACCTCAGGTGATCCGCCCGCCTTGGCCTCCCAAAGTGCTGGGATTACAGGCGTGAGTCACCGCGCCCGGTGAGGTGATTACTATTGTTACTCACACTTTACAGAGGATTGAAGAAAGAGTGTGGCTTGCCAAATGCCCTAAAAATGGTAAATGTAGATTAAAATGGAAACCCAGCTGGCTTTGGGGCCCATGGACTCCAGTGCTGTGGTATGCTGTGACAATTTTGTTTCTCCTGCCACAGGAACATTTTCTATGTGCTATAAATATCCACTTGTAAGATAGTGTTAATCTAAAACTGCTCTGTATTTTAGCATTTAAGAAATAACATCTTATCCCAAGAAACTTTCACCATTAAAAAAATGTAAAGAATTGTCATTCAGTAGTAAAATTTCTGAGAATAATATTTGATAAAGCAAGTTGTGGATTACTTTACCAGTGTTTGTCCAAGCTTAATAGATTCTAAAATGCTGAGATCAGTTTCCATTGTTATAACACTGAGATGGGATATGTTCAATAAAATTTTAGAATATTATTGGAAAAGATAGATTTGATGACAACTATGAGCTTTAATTTCAGCTCTCACATTTATAAACATTATGGATTTATATGATTAACAATCATTTTGAGTCCCACTGAACCTTATTTCTTTTATCTTTAAAAAGGCTGTGATGATGTCTGACTTGTGAAGATCAAATAAGGAACATGCCTTGCAGTGAGCTGAGATCCGGCCGCTGCACTCCAGCCCTCCAGCCGGGGCAACAGAGCGAGACTCTGTCTCAAAAAAAAAAAAAAAAAAAAAAAAAAAGATACATGCACAATGCCTGGCACAATGCCTGGTGCATAATAGACACTCAGTAAAGATTAGATTCTATTTATTAGGGAAAAGTAAATGGGTTAAACTCTTCATTATATACAGCTTATTCCATTCTTTTACTCTATTCAGTCAATCAATAATTGAGCTGTTCCATAATTAAGGCAAACTACTTGTGTTGATAATATGGAACAAAATAGACATTATCTTTGTCTTCATGGAGATTATATACTAGTAGAGAGAAAAGACATTTAACAACTAATTATAAAAGTAAATATATTACATAATGTGATATAATTTGAAGGAAAAACTAGTTACAGTGATTAAAAATGTGCTGGGGAAATAGAATACCTCTATTGAGGTATAGCATGCAGTTGGTGATTGAAATCGTTTAAAGAAGATAATGTGCCAGGCTTATCATGACTCAGCAACAGGGTGGCCAATACTTCTAACTTTCAGGCTTACAAAACGACGATTTGATATGTATCTGATTTACTGGTAAACATCTCAAAATTAACATGATAATTTTTTATTTTCCTTATTTATGCTCTTCTTTTAATCTTTCAATAAATTACTCCTTCATCTACTCAGTTATGTATGAAGTAAGCCAGGAAGGAACACTTTTGATACTGTCCTATCCCCAGTCTCCACATCTTATCTTTTCCCAAACCCCAAAGACTGTCTCCAGATCTCTGGGACTGGAGATGTAGGTTGTGGCAAGATTATGTGGATCAAGCTCTATATTCCATTCTAAGTATTTGAACTCCATTTAAAAGGAGATATAAAGTCACTTAAGTCTTACAAGCAAAGTAGTTCAAGATTTACTTTATATTTTTAAGATATTACTTTGACTACTATGTAAATAATGTATTGGAAGAGGTAAAAATAGACTGGTTGGAGGACATTGTAATACTCCAGTGGAAGAGACTACTGTGGCTTAGGTTAAGGCAGCAGCAGTTCTGAGGGAGCAATGTTATCTATTAAAAATATACATTGGAGACAATATCTGGAGCTTGGTAAAATATTATATGGGGAGGTTAGGGATAGGGAAGTGTTAAAAGTGCCCTTTTAGCCTCCTGCATAAATAACTGGGTAGGTAAACACATTACTCATTGAGAGATTAAAGAGAGAGTGTAACTATGGAAAAGAAAAAAGTAGCCTGTTAATTTTGAGATGTTCAAGAGTAATTCAGATGGATATCAAACACTGCTTGTTTTGTAAAGCTGAAAGCTAGAAAGAGTGACCTGAGCTGGAAATAAAATTTTGGAAAACATTAACTTATCTGTAGGAAGCAGTTAAAGTCATGGGAGTGAAGAGACCATCAGGAACATAATATAAACTGAGAAATGACATAGTTATGGACTTGAGTCTTGTCTTTGGATTTTACAGAAGATAGCTCTGAGACAAGGATTTAAGTGCATGTAGTTTATTTGGGAAGAGCTGAGAACACTGTCAGGGGAGGGAGAAATAAGACAGGGAAGATAAAGCACCCAATAAAAAGTGGATTATTTAAACCAGTTGCAACTTTAGGGTTTAATCCTATGCTTCATCTCTTAGAAATAAGATAAAACACATACCCCAGAATTATCCTATGAAAGGGGCATAGGAATTAGGGTATTTTTAAAACAGTTTTAGTGAAGTACAGCAAAAAACTGTACATAGTGTGTAAAATTTGATGAATTTGAACATATGCATATACCCATGATATTATCATCACAATCAAAGTAATTGAACTTATCCATCACCTCTGACAGTTTCCATGTGTCCCTTTGTATTTCTATTGTGGTGTTGTTGCTGTTTTTAGAATCACAATGTGATACATTTTACATGTGTTAGAATGGCTATTAAAAAAAAAAAAAAAAAAAGATAGCAAGTATTGACCAGGATGTGGAGAAATTTAAAACTCTTCGGCACTGTTGAGAATGTAAAATTGTGGAGTCACTATGGAAAACAGAATGCAGAAAAAACTATCTGTCCATGTCCTTTGCCCAATTTTAATTTAAAAAAAATTAAAATACCTTATGATCCAGCAATCTCACTTTTGAGTATACATCCAAAGTATATGAAATCAGTATGTCAAATAAATATCTATAATCCTGTATTCATTAAAACATTATTCAAAAGAGTCAAGATATAAAAACCTAAATATTTATCAATGAATACATGGATAAAGAAACTATCCTCAATTTAGGGTGTATAGACTCCAGAATGAATCTTCAGTACATTATACTAAGTGAAATAAGCCAGACAAAGAAGCATAAATACTGCATGATTCCACTTACATGTGGTGTCTAAGATAGTCAAACTGAGAAGCAGAGTAGAATGGTGTTTGCTTTGACAGAGGGAAGTGGGGAGTTTTTGTTCAATGAGAGTAAGTTTTTTGTTGTTGTTGTTGTTTGTTTTTTAATTTTTACGCTTAGAAGTACATGTGCAGGTTTGTTATACAGGTTAACTTGCATCACAAGGGTCTGATGTACAGATTATTTCATCACCTAGATACTAAGCCTAGTACTCAATAGTTACTTCTTTCTGCTTCTCTCTCTCCTGCCACCTTCCACCCTCAAGAAAGTCCCAGTGTCTGTTTTTCCCCTCTTTGTGTCCATGTGCTCTCAGAACATGTGGTATTTGGTTGTCTGTTCCTGCATTACTTTGCTAAGGATAATGAACTCCAACTCCATCCATGTTCTTGCAAAGGATGTGATCTTCTTTTTAATGCCTGCATAGTATTCCATTCTGCATATGTACCACATTTTCTTTACCTCGTCTTCCACTGATGGACATTTAGGTTGATCCTATGTCTTTGCTATTGTGAATAGTGCTGCAGTGAACATACACATGCATGTGTCTTTATGATAGAATGATTTCTATTCCTTTGGTTATAAACTGGGTATAATCCCAATAATGAGATTGCTGGACCACATGGTACTTCTGTTTTTAGCTCTTTGAGGAATCACCACACTGCTTTCCACAATGGCTGAACTAATTTAGACTCCTACCAACAATGTGTAAGCATTCCCTTTTTCCTGCAACCTCGCATGCATATGTTATTTTCTGACTTTTTAATAATGGCTATTCTGCCTGGTGTGAGACAGTATCTCACTGCGGTTTTGATTTGCATTTCTCTAATGATCAGTTATATTGAGGTATTTTTGTAATGTTTGTTGACTGCATGCAAGTCTTCTTTTGAAAACTATCTGTTCATGTCCTTTGCCCAATTTTTAATGGTTTTCTTCTTATAAATTTTGTAAGTTCTATATAAATAATAAACAAATAAATTTAAGTTCCTTATAGATGCTGGATACTAGACCTTTGTCAGATGTATAATTTGCAAATATTTTCTCCCGTTTTGTAGGTTGTCTGTTTACTCTGTTGAGTTCCTTTTGTTGTGCAGAAGCTTTTTAGTTTAATTAGATCCCTTTGTCAATTTTTGCTTTTGTTACAATTGCTTTTATTTTCTTTGTCATGAAATATTTTCCCATTCCTATGTCCAGAAAGGTATTGCCTACGTTGTCTTCCAGGGTTTTTATAACTTTTGAGTTTTACATTTAAGTCTTTAGTCCATCTTGAATTAATTTTTGTATAGGGTGTAAGGAAGGGGTCCAGTTTCAGTCTTCTGCCTATGGCTACCCAGTTACTCCAACACCTTTCAATGGGTATAAATTTTCAGTTATACGAGATAAATAAGTTTTAGAGATCTGCTATAGAATATACTACCTATTGTTAATACACTTAAAAATGTGGTAAAATGGTAAATCTCATGTCAATCATTCTTATAAAATAGGAAGAAAGAAGCTAGAGTATTCTGTCACTAGGATGTCTGCTCTCAAAAAGTGTTAATTACCTGGTATTCTCTTCTGTTGCAGGTGAGTAAAGGGGCCTTCTTTGTTTTTAAGGATATTGAATTAGCAAGCGATATAGTTTCTGATCAAAACAAGAGTTGTTTTGGCTCTTCAATCAAAGTGAGTGTTTAGGAAATTAGGGTTTCCAGATACAATACATGCAATATTTGAGATATATTTATACTAAAATATCATTTGTTGTTTATCTGAATATTTGAATTTAATGAGTCATACTTATTTTTGCTGTTTTGTTTGCTAAATCTTGTAACCCTTATTGAAATTAGTTGAAAAATAACTAGAAAATGAAAATCTGTGACGTGTGAGGAGCCCATATTTGTTGTGGGAAAAAGAGAGGTAGAGTAAAAAGAAAAAAATTGTTTGTTTTGTGTTTTGAATAGGTGATACTACCTATTCAATATATGAATGCTGAGTATATATGAATGCTGAGAGGAAATACACAGTTAAGAGTGAGATGTAGATGAAAGACGGGGAAGAGCATAATAGATTGAGGTAGGAAAGGCTTCAGGCCATTTGAATCAGTGGATGAGGATGAGTTCACTTTCGATTTGGAGGTAAGACACCTGGATGATGACATAAAGGATGTAAAGAGTAAAAGTACTTCTTAAAGAAATGAGGGAAAGTGACAGGAATTTTGCTAAATGGGAGCCAGATTTCCATAGACACAGTGGAATAGTGGAAATATTTTGGAGACAGGGCAGAAGGGAAGTATGGGGCTGGGGTGGGTATAGAGCAGTGGGCGGACAGATGTCGGATGATCAGAATGACTTGCACTGTACGAGGGGAGTACAGTAAACAGGAAGGGGAGACAAAATGAATTCAGACTAGAGGCAAAGGGCAGGCTTTAACCTAATTCAGCAAATACTCTCACTAGTAGAGTGAAAATCTTTTTTAAAAAATATATTTAGCAGCTCTTTTTGAAAATAACATTCTCAAATATGTATCCACACAGACACACATACTTATTGTTTACTTAAACATAGGTCATTTACACAAAATTAAAATAGTTTAAGTTTTTAAGAGGCTAATCTTTTTTTCAAGTTAACTAGTGTTTAAAAGAATAAGTAAAATCATCTGTAAATATATTGTAAATAAATTAACATCTTCATGAAAGCTTTTAGCTTATTTAATTTTTTAACAATTTCATGGTGATATACACTTCTGATGGACATATAACTGTAGTAGAATTAACTATTGATTTTGAAATACAGAGTGATAGTTGATAGGAAGTAAGTTAATGGATATAGTTATATAACGACCAGTTGAGTAAATCTTTTTGGACATAAAAGATAACAGATTCTACTTACTATCTTGAAACTACAGAGGTATAACCATAGTTATGTGCTTTGGGGTATGATTAATGAGCTCTGTCTTTGGCTGCATTAAGAATTGAGTGAAAGTTTAACTACCAAAGAACACATGTATCACTCTAAGAGGAAGTTGCACTGTGTACGATTCCCTTGGAGATAGTAGAGAATCTCAAGAAAAATAAGCACTGAGAAGTCAATAGTTGGATGTCTTCTAGGTAAAGTCATCAACTAACTATGTAATGAATCATTGCAAATTGAAAACTAGAAGCAAATTATAGATTTTTTTTAGTTGTAGGCATAAAAATAATTTATTAGCCAAATGATGCACCCTAGTCTGAAAATTTTATAAAGAAAAAAAATGGCAGTTCAATAAAAATTCATCAGAAATTATTCTGGATCTTATTTATAGAGCTCTACCTTTATCTTTAAAGAAAACCAAAAAAAAAAAAAAAAAAAAAAACAAAAATGTGTCAACATGTATTTTCATTTTATATTTTGCATTTTGAAATATTCGCTGCACGTTAAGGTATGTGACCTATTTATGACATTTTAAGCCAAATATAATATTATTAATAAAAAATTTAAAAAATTATTCTATACAACTATTAACAAAATACTTTTGCCATAATATTCAGCCAGAATATTTTTTCTCTAGTACGTAGTTTTTTCTAATGATTTTTGAATAATTAATTCTTACTAATTCTGCCACCAGATATAATAGCAATAAACAGATTCAACTGCAATTTTAGTGAATCATCATTCCAACAAAACAAAATATACAGTTATACTAAATTTTTTTAAAAAACCCTACTGGTTAGTATACCATATAGTTGGCCAGAGTTGAAAGTGTTATTGATGCACCCTATGTGGGGCTTTCATAGGCAGCTGGCACCTAACTTTGTTTTCAATACTATTTTATCTTTCAGATGTCTATAATCTTTAAAAGCAATTATAAACAAGGTGATCAAAAACCACATATATAACAAATCAATCATGTAATCATATGGCATTTTTTAAAAGATGAGTAATTTATTTATTAAACACACACAATCACCTCTAAACCAGTTATTGGTTTAACAGTGAAACCTTGTCTAAGTTCTCAGTGATGGTGACCATTTAATTTCACAGTTTCAACTAAGGAAAAATTCACATTCCAGCTCAGCCCTGCTTAAGACAGACTGCACAACTGTAAATTACAACTGAAGTTGAAATATCCAGTATGACTCATTCACTTTTTTATCTCAGGCTATCAACAAAAGATTATTTTTTTGAAGTACATGATTTTATTATTTTCAAAATTGTCACTGTGATGGCTATGTAAAGTTGGGAAATTCAGAGGATTAGAATACCAACACACTAAGTAATAATTGTTTACAAACTGCCTATTTACTTTATTCTGTGTTTTATAATGCATTTTTCATCTACCTTAGAGTGTTTTCTTTGGTGTCTGATATGGTTTGGCAGTGTCCCCCCTCATATCTCACCTTGAATTTGAATAATCCCCAGGTGTCAAGGGCAGGGCCAGGTAGAGATAATTGAATCATGGGGCAGTTTCCCCATACTATTCTCCTGGTTGTGAATAAGTCTCAGGAGATCTGATAGTTTTAAAAATCGGAGTTCCTCTGCACTACTTCTCTTGCCTGTTGTCATGTAAATCATGCCTTTGCTTCTCCTTTGCCTTCCACCATGATTGTAAGGTCTCTCCAGTCATGTGGAACTGTGAGTCCATTAAATCTCTTTTCTTTATAAATTATCCAGTCTTGGGTATGTCTTTATTAGCAGCCTGAGCACAGGCTAATATAGTGTCTATTCAACTCATTTAATAAATCATATTATTCTAATATGCTTACTTAAAAAATTTTTTTATTCAAATTATGACTAGATTTCATATGAATAATAAGCTACCTTGAAATGTCCTTGTTTCATGTAATCATGCTATTTGTTATTAATCCAGTGCAAAACAATTATAAGTATGTATAGCAAAAGTCAGGTTGTTGACCATAAAGAGACAATAGAAAATTAAATTAAGAGGAAGGGAAAGGCTTTGCTTTAATGATCTCAAAGTGATGTTTAGTTTAGCTGAAAAGATGACATCAGGATACTTTTCTGCGTTAGAAAATAAGACTGTATCAGACTGAGGATGACAGGTACTTAGATGTCGAAGTCCAGTTGGTTTTGTCAATTGAGAAGCCACATCAAGGGGATGAAAGGAAGGGGAAGAATAAAGTCAGGGTGTTTATTCTTCTGCATCCTTCCTGAAGGGCTATCTGTGCCTGCCTGGATCCTTTGAATTCTCCTCTGTGCACAGCTCTCTTTACAGTCATCCTTCTGGGTTGACAACTTGTCCCTTCTGTTGTCCTCTTGTGCCTGCTACCTTTAGACCAAAGTTACATCAGCCTTTCTTTGTGGTTTAATATACCCAATCCTACCTTTGTAAATAGTTACTTTGTAAATGAACCCTCTTTACATTTTTTAAATTTGAGTGTGGTTTTTATTCCTGTTGGGACATACAGCTCTTAATTCTTTTGGCAATTGTTTCTGAGAGGCATTTGGATGGAAGGGAAGTATATTTGTGATAGAACACAAATATCAAAGATGTATAAGCAAAGTTCAACCTTATTAAATTATTCAAATCCTCTGTATCTTTACTTTTATCCATTTAATCTATTATGCTCAAAGACCAATAGTTCTGTGTTTAAATCTCCCTATACATTTATGTATTTGTTCATTTCTCTTTGAATTTCCAACTGTTTTAAAAATAGATGTTATTACCATATATTTAAATATACAGAGAATCTTGATTCATAAATCCTTATTATGAATATTAGTTTGACTTTTCCTCACCTTCTTATTTCCATTTATTTCTCATGGATATGTAATTTCTTTAGGTATTAATATTTACATTCCTTTCTTTTTTTTCTATCTTGACTTGTATATATTTTTCCATACTCTTATTCTTAATTTTTAGCATATTTCATCTTTAGATTTGTCCCTTGTACGTAGCACACAATCCAAAATCCTTTACTTCTTTTGACAATAATAATAACAACAAATACTTACATAAGATTTCTATTTGTAGGCACCATTCCAAAGGTGTTTTTTATTTATTTTAATTGAATCACCAGGACCCTATGGATTGGGTGTATTATAATCCTTTTACAGGTGAGGAAACCAAATTACAGAATTTAAAATAATATCAAATGCGAGCAAGCATTAGAACAGCTTTGAACCCTCAGGTTGTCTGACTCCAGTGTTCTTACGCACTATACAATACGTCTAGTCATAATCAGAAATTTAAATCAATGGATGTCATAGCTGATACATGTGGTCTATTTTTTTTTCCTTTTATCATGTTATTTTTTATTTTTATTTTTTATTTTTATTATACTTCAAGTTCTAGGGTACATGTGCATAACGTGCAGGTTTGTTACATATGTATACTTGTGCCATGTTGTTGTGCTGCACCCATCAACTCGTCAGCACCCATCAATTCATCATTTATAACATTTATAACTCCCCAATGCAATCCCTCCCCCCTCCCCCCTCCCCATAATAGGCCCCAGTGTGTGATGTTCCCCTTCTCGAGTCCAAGTGATGTCATTGTTCAGTCCCACCTATGAGTGAGAACATGTGGTGTTTGGTTTTCTCTTCTTGCGATAGTTTGCTAAGAATGATGGTTTCCAGCTGCATCCATGTCCCTACAAAGGACACAAACTCATCCTTTTTTATGGCTGCATAGTATTCCATGGTGTATATGTGCCACATTTTCTTAATCCAGTCTGTCAC
>NW_016811970.1:279115-297864 GCF_001698545.2 Rhinopithecus bieti
CATGTGTGGTCTTTTATCAATTATATTGTTTTGGCTTTTCTTTCAGTGACCATAGACAAAGAAGGTATCATATTTTAGCTTCTGCTATTGAAGAGGAATTTGATGTGCCCTTATGCTAACTTTCTCAATTTAAACAATGATAATTTAATTTGGGTTTCTAAGAGCAGGGAGTAATTATTTTTAATAATACTGTATTAAATATAATATTTAAATTATATTATTTCTTTTGTTTTTTATTTCGCTTTGGTTTTCCTCAGTTAAGATTTTCACCTATCCAAAAGACCTACATATAAGTATTTCTAGTGTTCATCTCCTATATATTCTTTAGGAATTTTAGTGCTATTCTATTAGAATTTTTAGTATTATTTTATTTTTCTTATAGGTTGATTATGTAAACATACATTATCTCTACCTGTATGTCTATGTCTATATATATGTAATATAATTGGAAAATAATATAGATATACATAAAGTAATATGAATATATATTCTTATTACTTATATATTTAATAATGAATTCTCATTGGCCTTTACATAAACTATATGAACATGAATTTTAAGATTATAAACACATTGTTTTCAAAGTTCTATGTTTCTCAAAACCAGTATCTTCTCATTCAGCATTTACTTTGCAAAAGGGAAAATCTAGTACAGGTCAAGTTTTTATTTGTATGCACTCTGGATTTGAAATTTTACGCAGGTAAGGTTTACCTTACTTTTCAAGTACATGATAAGTTATGGAATTTTAAAATTATATTTGAAAACTGTTAATATTAAGGAATAAAATGTTGTTTCCTTTTCATGTCAGGAGGTTTTTTCATACTTCAATTTATTCTGAATTCTTTTTTAATGACCATTTTAATACTTCTTTCTTGTATTTCTTATTTATTGAAACTTTATCATTTCTCAATAGCACTCAAATAGGGTGTATATTCTTATGTGAATATATGGAATATGCACATATATATATATAAAGAGATTTATATATATACACACACATGTATATTTATATATACACATACAAACAATATCTGTAACTTGTACCCATAAATTTGTAAGTTAGCTATGGCTCTTGATCCAAAATTTGACTCTAATGAATCTGTTACTAGAAATGCACATTTCATGAACACTGCAGATTGTATATTCTAACAGAATTGACTAGTTAGGTCAACACATGTTTATTCAGAATGAAGTAATAATGAATTATAAGCCATATATAAATATTGACAGTCATCTCCACAATAGCCATTAGTAAGCTACCCAGTTATACAAAGAATCAGGGTCAGCTCAACTATCTACTTCTTTTCTCCTCAAATGCAAGACAACAGTTAATCCTCAGAGGTATTATTTATAACAATAAAATTATAGATCTTCTAGGACCTAGACTATGATCATTTGTTCAGAGGTGGGTTCTTCTTTTCTTCCTACTTTCTACCTAATGTAAAACATACGTGTCTAGAGTGAAGACTCTGATGAAACTTTATTTTTTTTCTTATTAAATTAAGGCTTGTATACATTGAATCTTTATCATTATTTTGTTCTGCAAAATGAGTAGTCCACTTATGAATCTTAGAAGAAAAATCTAGAACATTCTCTGAAATTATTATACTTCTTAAACGCAACCATTGTGCACTATTAAATTTTTTTTTCTGACACATAGCTGTGGGAATCTCAAATCTTGCTCTAATATTTGAAATTACATTTTCAGCTCTTGAAATAACACATGGAAGTTATAAATACAGAGGATGGCTGTCATAAATCAATATATAGGAAAACATTAACATAGCATGATTGTTTATAATAGGTATGCTTAGATTTCAATTTATACCAAGTTGCAAATAACAATCTGCACTGAATGCAGATCTTGAATAAAATGCTGATTGAACTCAATAGATAGCTTTTGTGCTTTTAATCTTGTTTACTATGCCATGCTATATATATATGTTGAGCCATAAAAATGATTGGGTACAATATTACATAAAAGACTTAATCAAGAGCTAAACATTTAGCTTAATATAATTTTCATATGTATATAAATTAATGCCTAAGTTACTAAAATATGACTGAGTATATAAAATGCAGTGGGATTTTGTTGAAAAATAACATTCTACTTCTGAAAATACTATGGTTTCACTAGGATAAATCCTTAAAAATAGATTGCTGCTCAATGTGTGCCCCGTGCAACAGTCACTGGTATAGGTGTAAATTTATGTAACCTTTGAAACTTCTGTGTACAAAAATGTGCTGTATGCTTTCTAAGTAATCTTGAAATTTTTCTTAAGCTTTGATACAGTATATGTTATACGTTCGATACCTATATGTTCGGAAACCCTAGATTAACCCTCACTGCTTTCAGCACCACTGTTATTCACTGTCATCTTCTACATCTGAACAATACCAGTTGCACATTCCCAACAATTTAGCATAAAATAACACAGTAGTGCAGCAACAGCCATACATACAGTTAGTAAAATTTTCATTAATAATTTGGATAATTTGTCATTTTTTAGGCAAAAAGTTGAATATGTGTGTAAAAGCAATATAATCTGGAGGACAATAATTGAAAATAAAATTTACTGGATTCAATTGATTTGAGCTCTAACTGAGATAAAAAGATTATTGCAGAGGAACATTGAGCAAATGAGCAAGAAGAATGGAAGCAGATGATCACAATTTTTGGTTGGCACAGTTATTGGTAATACTGATATTCAGGATAGGACCACAGCAGTGAGAGCCTGAGACGGAGTAGCAGTGATATTGAGGCCTGAGTGTAGAATGGGTCATTCATGTGGATATAATATACTTCAAGCACCTTAATTAGTATCTGTTCTCATTTTATCTAGATTACACTTACCTTACTTACCTCTAATTTGTTAAGCCTCTACTTTACTTTTCTTTAGGTCATCTATGTTAGAATTTGGTTACATTTTGTTGTTTAAATGCAAATACTATTAATGTGAGTGCTTAATTTTATTGGTTGTTTTTGATTTTGTTTATCCTTTAGAACAAGCTTTCTCCAGTGGATGGCTACAGAACGTGTGCTCCCTTTCATTATTCTCTGGAGAAGATGTCCTCTTGTGTAAACACCATGTTGGGTTTGCCCGTTTCTTCAGTTTTGCAGCCTGATGAGCTCTTTGTTGTTGTCTTTGCTATACTGCATTCATTCTGAAAACTGCATGCAACTCTCTCTTACAGGAAGACTTCCTGACTTAGTTTAATTTTAAAAATGCATTTTCTCCATTATATTAAATCATGGGACATTCTGTGTTACCCTTTTTAATATTCCTTTGGCCGTAATCGTTCAGGAGTTTTACCATTTAATAACTTCACCACTTCTATCAAGAGAATTAGATTTGCTCTACTGAATGGTTTCAGCATTTCCTTCAAGCAATGCCAACAAGTGCACTGAATTATTTTGTTGCAATAAGGTCTCATCAAGTTACTGAAAGTTTTATTATTTTGGTATCATTGCTTTTGTAATACTGATGCTTTTATGGCTTTAATTTGGGACAACTATCAGGAAACATTATATTTGATAAAACTAAGATGGCCAAATAGATTAAAAAACAAATTAAGAAAACTTCTGAATTAAAAACAAAATGATAATTATATTCCTGGTAAAGAAATTAAGTATAATGAAAATGCAGCTCACAAAATTATCCTTCTGAGAAACAAATCTGATTAGGTTACTTTACTGGTGTTAAGAAAAAAGTGCAAAGATTTTCTATTGCCTGGAGCAGTTGTCTATATATCTTTTTTTCATATAACTGTATTAGTAAAACAATGTTGAACAAGCACTTCCAATATATGTATATGCATTTAAAACTAAATTATAGTCATACATTATTCTACAAATATATCTGAATAATATATATATCCATTTTAAAGGATTTAAAAAAAAGTACAAATTAAAGTATGTGCCACTCACATTATAGAGGTTCCTCTTGCATAAACCCTGGCATAGGTCCAGTGTCCTCTGACAACCATGGACAACAGATGTCAGCAAACTATGGCCTGCAAGTAAAATCCCATCTACCCCTTGTTTATATAAATGAAGTTTTATTGAACAGCGGACATGCTTGCCTGTTAATTCATTGTGCATGGATGCTTTCACACTGCAACAGTAAATGATTATGGAACAACATGTCCCACAAAGCCCTGACCTATCATCTAGATAGAAGTTCTGTCTTTGACTCTGTCAGCTCTAATATTCCATTTGCAAATATCGATAGTTCTAGCCTTGGATTATTCCTTTTTGCTTTCAGAGTACATATTTGTCAAACAACTACAACTTTGTGCTTGTTTCCCGCCCCCCCCTTAATGCTTTCATGAAAGTCTTTCATCTAGTTCTTCATAGTGTTTCTTATTTTGATGGAAATGTCTCTTCCCTGTGCCTTTTGTGGGGCTGTCAATTGTGGGCAACAAACTTTGTCTGTCTGGTTGGTTATAAAACCTAAACTAGGCAAATGGAACTGTCTCAGGGATTTGAACCTCAAGAAGAAACTCAGGGAGAAAATGCAATTAGAGTAGTTATTCACTAGTGGTGCCCTAATTGAACAGTTCACAAAATCCCACTACTGCAATCCCCGAAATATCTTTATTTACATCTTTCACATGGTCTGGTAATTTAACTCTTCCTTTGATTTTGTAAAATATATGCTATCTTTCTAATATATTTATGTTTTACTTAGGCTGGCCCTTTTCTAATATTATTTATAAATGGAACCAAGTCTATTAGGATCCAATTTTCCCATTAGAATTTACCTAAGTTCTTGCAAGAAAGTTATTAATAACCAATAAGAATATTTAGTATATATAGCTTGCCATACAATTATTTTGATAAAATTTCGAACCAATTACAAGTTACAAGAGACTCAAAAGAATTCTCTCTTCTGTAGTCGCTTAATTTTACTACATTTGGAAAAGGTGTGGATAAGGTCAATAATATTATAGTTGTAAAACCCATTTACTTACTGTACATAAGATATTGGATTGGGAGAATCACTGCTACTGAGTAATCAGAAGAAAAGCTAGTACAAATTTTTTAAAGACAACTTAGCAAATGATAGTTTTCTATAACCTTTAAGTGGCTTATTCTTAAACAAAATAGCATGGACTAGATTTAACATAGACTAGAAATCTTTAATTTATGAGAAATAATATAGACTAGGGGTCTTCAAACTTTTTCTTTAAAGAGCCAGATAGTAAACATTTTTATCTTTGCAAGCCACACACTATCCAACTACTCAAGTCTGTTGTAATACCAAAGTAGTCATAGACAATATATAAACGGACAAGCATGGCTGTGTTCCAGTGAAACTTGATTTTCAAAAACACAATGTTCTACAGTTATGTAACCCCTTTTATAGATAAGAGTTTCAGCACCCCCATGGACTTCTTTAGCTGAGGTGTCAATTGGTATGCATTATTTTAATGTAATTTTAGTTCATTTGTTTATGAACTACAGTTCATACACAAATATGAATGCCATAGTTAACTGAACAAACATTTTTGAGGCCCCATTCAGCATCAAATAATGTGTCTAAGCTCAGGCCATGCTTCAAATCATTGTAGAGGAAAAAGCCTGTGTCCCAAAGCATTGTTAAATTTAAGTGACTCCTCAGATAACACACTAGAGAAATGTCTATTAGGACCCCAAATGTACATAAAGATGACCTGACGGCAATAGGAATCTGTGTTCTGATTTTTTTTTTTCCTAAAGGTTTCGATGTATGCATCCAGAATCTATATTAGCCATTCTAAAACCTAACCCCAAGGCTTTCTTTTGCTTTACTCTATTAGAAGTTTACTTTGCTTGTGTTGTGTTTTGTTTGTTGGCTTTTATATCTTAACAGAAATATGAACATAGATTCATATTTAAATTTAATAAAATTTTTGTATGATTTTCTCTTGAAATGTACTATTATGATACTTTTCAAACTTGACAGTCCTTATTGAGGCAAGAGTTAGAAGCAAAAATACTAGTTACAACTGAGCCTTGAAATTTTATTAAGGGTTCAGATTTGCTGGTATACTTTGAGAAACCTTCTATCACGGTTGCTTTTACACTCTAATCTTGCCATTCAAATCATGAATGTAAACAGACTCAGAGAAAGCTATATTAAGGGTCAAGATAGGGGAAGGAGTAATTGCTTTCAACTCCATTTTAGAAGAATTTCTTATCAATAATAACTGTAAACAAGAAGGTTTCAGCCTGTAAACAGTCAAACGTGGAAGTGTCTTCTTTGGACATATGAATAGTATTCTCTCATTTTAAAGATAATCTTATAGCTGTAATCAGGTTTTGATTTATTTGATAACATATTTTTGATATTTTCCATGATCATCATTTTCTTTCTGACAAAACAGTTCTCATCTTGTTCACTCCAGTTTTGTACCTTATTGATTTGTTGTCCTTGGGCAGTGTTTGTGTGTGTAAATTGCAAATTCTCAGTTCATTATATTGTTTTGTTGGGCTTATATCCTTAATTTTTTAAAGAGTAATCTTTATTTCTAGCAGCTTGCGAGAGTAGTCAGACACAGGAGCCACTGGGTTGGAGCCTGTCATCTAAATGTGTATCTGTCTTCTTCATTGGGCATAGAGATCAGGGTCATTGCTAAAAGAAAAAAATGATATGTCTTATCCAGTGAAGAATGCAATTAATTTCCCTCCAGGATTTACTGTCAGGTGTAAATAAGAACAAGATCAACTCAAGAGAAATGGAAAATTCACAGTAATGATTCTGCTTCATTTTATAAATAACCAATGTATGCCTTGGTGTTACATGATGGCTTTCTTTTCATTGCCTATCAGATATTTACAAAATACTTTTATATAAAAGCAGTCCACATTAAAATAAAATAATAAAATTGTACTGTATTTGTAACATTCACAAATAAATCTTAAAATTAAATTTTAATACATTTTAACTTTTACAAATAAGCTCAGAAGCAAAATGTCATATAAGCCAAAAGCCACTACATTAAATCTGAAAATAAATTACATAATTACAGTCCATTGCTCTAAAAAGTAAAACAAATGATAAATTTAATTAAAATAACACATGCAGTCACATTTTCAGTGTCATTTCTTACAGGAACATAAAATTTAGTTATTGATACCACACGAGTCAGTAATTAGAAATTGTTTAAGAAAAATCCCCAGAATGGTTGTAACCATGCTCATATAATACTGCAAATAGCCTTCTAATTGCATAGCTCACTATCAGGTTAATTGTGGTACAGGCATTGGCTTAGCAGCTCTACTGTGAAGTTGATACCTATAGTAAACATTGCATGGTTCAAGATTAAGTGTTACTTAATACTATAGATTCAAAATGGCTCATTATAGGTTAATTAAATGTTTCTTTGGTGAAGAGTTTTCTTTTTTATCATCTTAATATAGTTATTAATTTTGTTTTAATCCAAAAACATCGATGGTCAGGAGGCTGAGCAAGATGACAGTCTGCCACCCCCTTCACATGCTCTGCAAGGACACCAAGTTAACAACTATCCACACAGAAAACACAACTTCATTCGAACCAAAAATTAGGTGAGCATTCATAGCATCTGCTTTTAACACCAGGTCACTGAAAGAGGCACAGAATAGAAAGAAAATAACAATTCTGAATTACTAATGCTACCACACATCCCCAATCCCCATCCCACCACTGGCAGCAGTGTTGTGGTGCAAAGAACATTTCTGGGTGCCAGGGGAAGGAGAACACAGCAATTGTGAGGCACTGAACTCAGAGCTGTTCTGTCAGAGCAGAAAGAAAAACCAGACCAAGCCCAACTGATGCTCTCTCATGGAGGGAGCATTTAAATCAGCCCTAGCCAGAGGGGAATCATCAATCCACGTGGTCTAAATCTGAGTGCCTGCAAACCTTACCACTGATGGCTACAGCACTCGGTCTCAAAGTAAACTGGAAAGACGATCTAGACCATAAAGACTGCAACACTTAAGCAAGTCCTAGTGCTGAATTAGGCCCAGAGACAGTGGACCGAGGGTGGGGTTGGGGCACGTGACATCCTGAGACACAAGCTGGAGCAACCTAGGGAGTGCTGGAATCACTCCTGCCGTAATCCCAGGCTGCACAGCTTGTGACTACAAAAAAGACTCCTTCCTTTTGCTCCAGGAGAGGAAAGGAAAGAACAGGGAAGACTTTGTCTTGTATATAGGATACCAGCTCAGTCACAACAGGATAGGGTATTGCTCTGAGTCCTGAGGCCCCATTTGAGGTTCTACCTTCCACGCGAGATTTCTAGACACCCCTTGGTCCAGAAGGGAACCTACTACTTTGAAGGAAAGAACCCACCCAGTCATGACAGCATTCATCACCTGCTAACTGAAGAGCCCTTGGGCCTTGAATAACCAGCAGTGACACCTAGGTACTACATTGAGGACCTTAGGTGAGCATCTGAAACTTTCTGGCTTCAGGTAAGACTCAGCACATTACCAGCTATAGTGGCTATGGGACAAAACTCTTTCTTGAGAAAAGCAGGGGGAAAAGTAAAGGTCTATTGCACTTTAGGTACCAGCACAGCCACGTGAAGATAGAGCACCAAGTGGGCTCTTGACATCCCAATTTTAGAATTGATGCTTAGACAGCATTTCTGGACTTGCCCTGTGCCAGAGAGGGTAATCCCAAGCCAGACAGTATTCATCACAGCTGATTTGAGAGACTTTGGGCCTTAAGGAAATACTGGTAGTAGTATGGCAGCAATGCTCATGTCCTGGGATGGCAGTGGCTATGGGGTGAAGCTCCTCTGCTTTTGGAAAGAGGAGGGAAGAGTGGGAAGAACGGCATCGTGTGGTTTGAGTTTCAGCTCAGCTGCAATACAGTAGAAAACAAGGTAGACTTCTAAGATTTTTGACTCTAGTTGCTGACTCCTAGATGATATTTTTGGGCCCACCTGGGGCCGGGGAGACTTCTTCACCACCCTAAAAGGAAGAACACAGACCTGGCTGGATTTGCCACTTGCTGACTGTAGATCCCCAGGTGTTCAGCAAACATAGGTAGTAGCCAGGGAATAGTTACAGCAGGCCTTGTGAGAGACCCAGCTCTGTGATGGCTTTAGGTCTGACCTGGCACAGTCATAGTGGTGATGGCCAGAGAGGTGTTTGTGTCACTCCACCTCCAAGTTTAAGTGGCTCAGAACAGAGAGAGATACTTTGTATGTTGGGTGAAAGCAAGGGGAGGGAACAAGAATCTCTGTCTGTTAATCCAGAGAATTCTCCTGGATCTTGTCCAAGACCACCAAGGTGGCACCTTTATGAGTCTGCAAGAACCACAGCATTACTGGACATGGGATGCACCCAAAGAAGATACAGCTTAGATCACAACACCTAAATTCTGTTAAACATCTGGAGAGCCTTCCCAAGAAGGATAGCTACAAACAAGTCCAGACAGTGAAGGCTAAAATAAATACCTGAATCTTTAATGCCCAAACACAAATGAACATCTGCAATTATCAAGACAATCCAAGAAAACATGACCTAACCAAAAAATCTAAATGTGACACCATGGACCAGTCCCAGAGAAACAGAGATATGTGACCTTTCAGACAGATAATTCAAAATAGTTGGGTTTAGGAAACTCAAAGAAATTCAATATAACACAGAGAAGGAATTCAGAATTCTATCAGATACGTTTAACAAAGACATTGAAATAATTAAAAAGCATCCAGCAGAAATTCTGGAGCTAAAAAATGTAAGTGGCATACTGAAGAATGTATCAGAGTTCTTTAATAGCAGAATGGGTCAAGCACAAAAAAGAATTAATGAGCTTGAAGACAGGCTGTTTGGAAAGACACAGTTAGAGAAGACAAAATAAAAAACAACAAAAAATGAGGCATGCTACAGGATTTAAGAAATATCCTGAAAATGGCAAAACTAAGAGTTATTGGCTTTAAAGAGGAGATAAAGAGATAGGGGTAGAAAGTATATTCAAAGGGATAATAACAGAGAACTTCCCAAACCTAGAGAAAGATATAAAAATACAAGAAAGTTAGAGAACATGAAGCATATTTAACCCAAAGAAGACTACCTCAAGGCAATTAAAAATCAAACTCCCAATGTAATTGATAAAGAAATGATGCTAAAAGCAACATGATAACATAAACAAATAGCATACAACGGAGCTCCGATACATCTGGCAACAGACTTTTCCGTGGAAAGCTTACAGGCCAGGGGAGAGTGGCACTGAAGGGAAAAAAAAAAAAAAAAAAAACTTTTACCCTACAATAGTATATTTGGAGAAAATATCCTTTAAAGATGAAGGAGAAATAGACTTTCTCAGGCAAACAAATGCAGAGGTATTTCATCAATAACAGAACTCTTCTATAAGAAATGCTACAGGGAGTACTTTAATTAGAAAGAAAATGACATTAATGAACAATAAATAGTCACCTGAAGGTATAACATAAAACTCACTGGTAATAGTAAGTACACACAATAAAACAGAATATTATAACTCTGTAACTGTGGTGTGCAAGCTACTCTTACCCTAAACAGGAAGACTGATGAATGAATCAATCAAAAATCAAAACTACCACAACTTTTCAAGACATAGTCAGTACAATAAGACATAAATAGAAACAATAAAAAGTTAGAAAGTAGGGGATGAAGTTAAGGCATTGATACGGTTTGGTTCTGTGTCCCCACCCAAATCTTATCTCAAATTATAATCCCCATGTTGTGGAAGAGGGGCCTGGTGGGAGATGACTGGATGATGGTGGTGAATTTTTCCCTTGCTGTTCTCACAATAGTGAGCATTCTCATGAAAGCTGATGGTTGTAAAGTGTGGCACTTCCCCACTTGCTCTCTCACCTGCCACCATGTAAGATATACCTTTCTTCCCCTTCCACAAAGATTGTAAGTTTCCTGAGGCTTCCCCAGCCATGCAGAACTAAGAGTCAATTAAATCCTCTATTCTTTATAAATTATTCATTCTCAGGTAGTTCTTTATAGCAGTGTGAAAACAGACTAATACAGGTATACAGTGTTTTATTAATTTATTTATTTTTTGTCTGCTTGTTTGTTTATGCAAATAGAGTTAGGTTGTTTACAGATTAAAATAGTGGGTTATAAGATAGCATGTACAAGCCTAATGGTAACCTCAAACCAAAAACATACCATGGATACACAAAATTTAAAAGTGGGAAACTAAATCACATCACCAGAGAAAATCACCTTCATTAGAGACGGACAAGAAGGAAACAAAAAAGGATGAGAAGACCATAAAACAACCAGAAAACAAATAGCAGCATGGCAGGAATAAGTCCTTACTTGTCAATAATAGCATTTAATGTAGATGTACTAAACTCTCCACTCAAAAGACATGGACTAGCTGAATGGATGAATAAACAAGACCCATGAATATATTGCCTACAAGAAACTCACTTCACTTATAAAGACACACTTAGACTGAAAATAAAGGGATGGAAAAGATATTCCATGTCAATGGAAACAAAACAAAGCAGGAGTCACTATAGTTATATCAGTCAAAATGGATTTCAAGACCAAAACTATAAGAAGACACAAAGAAGGTCACTGTATAATGAAAAAGGGGCCAATTCAGCAAGATGATATAACAATGTTAAATATATATGCACCCAACATAGGAGCATACAGATATATAAAGGAAATATTATTAGAGCTAAAGAGAGAGACAAGTTCCAAAACAATAATAGCTGGAGACTTCAACATCCCACTTTCAGCATTGGACAGATCTTCTAGGCAGAAAGTCAACAAAGAAACATCAGACTTAATATGTTCTATAGACCAAATGGATCTAATAGATATTTAGAGAACACTTCATCCAAGAGCTGCAAAATATACATTCTTTTTCTCAGCACATGGATCATTCTCAATGATAGATCATATGTTAGATCACAAAACAAGTATTAAAATATTCAAAAATTAAAATAATATCGGGCATCTTCTTTAATCACAATGGAATAAACTAGATATTAAAAAGAAATTTTGGAAACTATACAAATACAAGGAAATTAAGTAATAGTCTCCTAAATTACCAGTGAGTCAATGAAGAAATTAAGAAGAAAATTTAAAAAATTATTTAAACAAATGATAATGGAAACACAATATACAAAAACGTGTGAGATACAGCAAAAGCAGTACTAAGGTGGAAGTTTACAGCTATAAGTGCCTACATCAAAAGAGAGGAAAAATTTCAAACGAACAATCTAACAATGCATCTCAAATAACTAGAAAAGCAAGAGCAATCAAACCCCAAAATTATCAGAAGAAAATAAATAAGAATGATGAGAGCAAAAATTAATGAAATTGAAACTTAAATAAAAAATTAAAAAGATCAACAAAACAAAAAGTTGGTTTTTTGAAAACTTAAACAAAATTGACAAATCTCTAGCCAAGCTGACTAAAAAAAAAAATTGACAAACCTCTAGCCAGACTAACTAAGAAAAATAAGAGAAGGTTCAAATAAATAAAATCAGAAATGAAAAAGGAGATATTACAATAGATACTGCAGAAATCTGAAGAATCATTAATGGCTACTATGAGCAAACATATAACAATAAATCGGAAAATCTAGAAGAAATAGACAAATTCCTGCATATGTACAACCTACCAAGATTGAACCAGGAAATCAATCCAAAACCTGAACAGACCAATAACAAGTAATGAGATAAAAGCCATAATAAAAAGGCTACCAGTAAAGGAAAGCCCAGCACCCAATGACTTCATTGTTGAATTCCACCAAACATTTAAAGAAGAACTAATACCAGTTCCATACAAACTATTCTGAGAAATAAGGGAGGAGAGAATACTGCCAAACTCATTGTATGAGGCCAGTATTACCCTGATACCAAAATCAGACAAAGACACACACACAAAAAAACTATAGGTCAATATCTCTGATGAATATTGATGCAAAAATTCTCAACAAAATGCCAACAAATGGAATTCAACATTAGAAAGATCATTCATGATGACCAAGTGGGATATATCCCTGGGATGCAAGGATGGTTAAACATAGGCAAATCAATCAATGGGATATGTTATATCAACAGAATGAAGAATAAAATCCATATGATCATTTCAGTTGATGCTGAGAATGCATTTGACAAAATTCAACTTCCCTTCATAATTAAAACCTCAAAAGAAAACTGGAGATAGAGAAAAAAATACCTCAACAAAATAAAAGCCATATATGACACAGCTAGTATCACACTGAATGGGGAAAAAACTACAAGCCTTTCCTCTAGGATCTTGAACATGACCAGGATGCCCACTATTACCACTAGTTTTCAAGACAGTACTATAAGTCCTAGCCAGAACAATCAGACAAGAGGAAAATATAAAGGCACACAAAGTTAAATACCTTGGAATTAACTTAACCAAAGAAGGGAAAGATCACTATAATGAAAACTATAAATGAAATTAAAAAGGACATGGAAAATGAAAAAAAAAAATCTACATTCATGGATTGAAAGAGTTGATGTTGCTAAAATGTCCTTATGACCCAAAACAATCTACAGATTCATTTAATTTTAATCCCTATCAAAATACCAATGACATGCTTAACAAAAATATAAGAAAAAAATCCTAAAATTTATATGGAACCACAAAAGGCCTGGAATAGCCAAAGCTGTCCTAAGGAAAAAATAACAAAACTGGAGGAATCACATTACCTGATATCAAACTACACTACAGAACAATAAAAACCCAAACAGCATGCTACTGGCATAAAAACAGACACATTGACTGATGGAACAGAATGGAGAAACCAGAAACAAATCCACATACCTACAGTGAACTCATTTTTTGACAAAGGTATCAAGAACATACACTGGGGAAAAGACAGTCTGTTCAATAAATGGTGTTGGGAAAACTGGTTATCCATATGCAGAAGAATGAAACTAAACCTGTATCTCTCGCTATATAAAAAATATCAAATCAAAATAGATTAAAGGCTTAAATGTATGACCTCAATCTATAAAACTACTACAAGAAAACATTGGGGAAAATCTCCAGGATATTGATCTGGGCAAATATTTTTTGAGCAATACCCCACAAGCACAGGCAACCAAAGCAAAAATGGGCAAATGCTATCAATCACATCAAGTTAAAAAGCTTCTGCAGAGGAAATAATCAACCAAGTGAAGAGACAACCCACAGAATTGAAGAAAACATTTGAAAACTACCCATCTGACAAGAAATTAATAACCAGAAGATGTAAGAACCTCAGACAACTCTACAGAAAAAAAAATCTAAAAATCTGATCAAAAGTGGGCAAAAGATATTACTAGACATTACTCATAAAAAGACATACAAATGACAAACAGGCATATGAAAAAGTGCTCAACATCATTGATCAGAGAAATACAAATCAAAATTATAATGAGATATTCTCTTACCCCAGCTAAAATGGCTTATATCCAAAAAGCAGGCAATAATAAATGCTGACGAGGATGTGGAGAAAATGAAACCCTTGAACACTGTTGCTGGGAATGTAAGTTAGCACAACCGCCATGTAGAACAGTTTGAAGGTTCCTCACAAACCACAATTAAGCTACCATGTGATCCAAAAATCCTACTGCTGTGTACATACCCAAAAGAAAGAAAGTCAGTATATCAAAGAGATATCTGCACTCCTGTTTGTTGCAATACTATTTACAATAGCTACGATTTTTTTTTTTTTTTTTTTTTGAGGCAGGGTCTCACACTGTCTGTCCTCAGGCTGGAGTGCAGTGGCACAATCTTGGCTCACTGCAACCTCTGCCTCCTGGCTTCAAGAAAATCTGCCTCAGCCTTCTGAGTAGCTGGGATTACAGGCGCCCACCACCATGCCTAGCTAATTTTTTGTAGTTTTAGTAGAGACAGAGTTTCATCATGTTGGCCAGGCTGGTCTCGAACTCCTGACCTAGTAATTCACCCACCTCGGCCTCCCAAAGTGCTGGGATTACAGGCGTGAGTCACCGCGCCCAGCCACCTAAGATTTTGAATCAACCTAAGTGTACATCAACAGACGAATGAATAAATAAAATATGGTACAGATACACAATGCAGTACTATTCATTCATAAAAAGGAATGAGATTCAGTAATTTTCAGCAACATGGATGGAACTGGAGATCATTAGATTAAGTGAAAAAAGCCAGGCACAGAAAAACAAACATCTAATGTTCTCACTTATTTGTGGGATTTAAAAATCAAAGCAATTGATCTCTAAGGGGGCAAAAGAATGGTTACCAGAGGCTGGGAAGGGTAGTAAGAAGCTGAGGTGGGAGGAATGTGGGGATGGTTAATGAGTATAAAAAATGTCATTAGAAGTAATGAACAAAATCTACTATTTGAAAGCACATTAGAGTGAGTATAGTCAATAGTAACTTAAATGTACATTTAAAAATAAAGAATGTAATTGGATTGCATGTAACTCAAAGGATAAATGTGCTTATTTTACATTACACACCCATATCAAAATATTTCGTATTCCTCATAAATATATATACTTACTATGTACCCACAAAAATTAAAATAATAATCATAACCATAAGGAATAAAAAAGATCCATTTAAGGGAAAATTATAGAAATAATACTCAAGAGGTACATGTGCTTCTTAAAAAGGAAAAGTATAGTCAAATGTTGGAAATAAAAATATGATTTTAAGAAGGTATAAAGAAAGACACGGTGCATTTGTTGGCTCTAAAAACTGAACTGCACTATGTTATATGCTTACAACAGGAAGGCCACTGATGACTTCCTAGGATGTGGAAGACCCGCAGAAGAGATGTTTACTAAGAGTGTTCTTTATGTCTGCATAGTAGAAATGAAGTTTTTGACTACTTCCTTTTCTTGTTTTTTTCTTGTCGTTTCAAAATGCTTTATCTTGGGAATTTTAAAACCAGAAAGAAAAATTAGCCCCACTCATGTCACAGAAGAAATTGTGTCTCAGATAGGTTAAGCAATATCTGTTAAGAGCTATCATCTAGTCTGGCAGTGTCCTGATAGTACTTGCATGCCTTTACCCAAGGTCTATGGATTTTATCATTATTTTTTAGAAGACATTACCTATGTAATATGAAAAAATAATTTATTACTATTCATCAGGGAAATATGTGTTTATGAATGTGTGAATGGGTGAGTGTGTGTGTGTGAATGGGTGTGTGTGTGTGAATGGGTGTGTGTGTGTGCATGCAGTGGAGTTGGTACACGTCGAAGTTGACTCGTCTACTGGAAACAGAATTCCTCCCCTTCAGTCATTAATAAAATGTGCACACAAATGAATACCTGTAATGAATATATATGTTATAGAAAAATAATTTTAAAATACTACTTTCCCAAACTTTATTGTTTGGAAAATAAATAGGCTATTTGAGGATGGTCCCTAAGACTGTTTTAATTCTCACTCAAATTATTCAGAATTCAATAACTTTACAATTTCATGTATACCATAGGTTGTCACAGATCACTTCCTGTGATAGGAGCATATGAATCAAGGGAAATATGAAAGAAAAAGTGCATGAAAGAAGGAAAATTCTGATGAAGTATGCATTATGAAACAACATGTAGATAATTCACATGATTAAGTCAAAGAAGAGAAAAATAATCATTGGTTATTGACATTAGGTCAAATGTTTAAATTTGAAAGTAGCACAGTGATTAATTTCCATAATAAGATAATTTAAAATTCCATGTTCTTTCATATGCACCCAGTGGAACTCCACATAAATGCTCTGATTAAAAATGCAAGCTCACTTAGTTTCTTCTATATGTCCCTTTGACCTACCTTCTAAGGAAAATCTTCTGTAAGTTTTAATAGACTGATATTCTCACTTTAAAAAAAAAAAAAAACCTTTTAATGTGGCGGCTAATGTTTTCATAATAGCAATTTTATATATCTTCATCTATATCTATATATCTGCAGGCTTCCTTAATCTTTACAGTGGGTAACAACAGCTTCCTTTATCTTGACTGAGAAGGACTAAATCTGTTCTGTGGGATTAACCAAGAAGAATACGTCATACAAATCTTTTGTCCCTTTACGGTTGTACAGGGTCTTTATGCTTTCTTGCAATCTCCCTGTTGGCAAAATTAAGGAGCAAAGGCAGACTTCCTGAGATCTGAACAAAGAAGTCTCAGGCAGTAACAAGTACAGTACACTGAACACACCACAGAGTTTAGTTGTTAAACCCAACCCTATAAGAACTGTTTAAACCTACGGTGAACTTTATTCTTTGTGGAAATGCATTAAGAGAAATTTCACTAGTTCTCTTCAAATTCCTCTAGAGAAAATGCCGAATTTATTCTCCGCATTAAATCAATTAAATAATTGATTATTAGACTTCCTTTTTATAACTTATTTTTTTCGTATTAATGTAAGGCTGGAGAGGACGAACACAAAGGCCCTTTCAATTATTCATATGTTATTAGTTTAATAATATTAGAATTTCAAGGTACGCTTTATGGCTGTCTGGTTAGGAGGGAGCTGAATATATGGATGACTAGATCATTGGTTGTTTTAAAGCTATGCATTGACTATGTCATACCATGTCAGTTTTGGCTACGTAAAGATGTCTTTTTTCATAACTCTGTCTCTTAGACATGTTTGACCTGTTGACCTGATATCCTTGGTGAAAGGAGCTCTCCATTATTGCTATGCTGCAAGATAGAGGAGTTTTCTGTATTTGCTTCTTAAGACTCCATTTAAGTAGGAATGGCATGGAAAGCTCAGCTGTGTCATTTACTAGCTGAGTAGATAGTTGTGTTATTGGCCCCAATTATTCACTCCTCCCTGTGCAAATTTCCTTTTTCATGTATGTTGTCATGTATGTGCATCATGCCTGGGACCCCTGAATTTTTGTTTGGCCATACAGGGTGGACATAAAAGACCATAAGCAAGTATTGAGTCAAGACCTCAAGTACCATTTACATTTTTATTTGCACCCTCATGCCTCCGTCATTGTCTAAAAACAAAGAAAGAATCAAACAAAGAAGCAAGCCTAGCTTAATTTGCTAGTCTTAGAAAGCAGATAGACTTTTTAGGTAAAGTCAGTGTAAAAGAAGATAGACTTTTTAAGTAAAGTCAGTGTCCTAACCATGCCTACCCTAGATTAGCTGACAGCCCCCACTACTTGCCAATCTCTTGTCACCGGGGAAAATCCTCTCAAGATTAGTAGAACTCATCCTGGCTAACACGGTGAAACCCCGTCTCTACTAAAAAAAAATACAAAAAGCTAGCCGGGCGAGGTGGCGGGCGCCTGTAGTCCCAGCTACTCGGGAGGCTGAGGCAGGAGAATGGCGTAAACCCGGGAGGCGGAGCTTGCAGTGAGCCGAGATTGCGCCACTGCACTCCAGCCTGGGGACAGAGCGAGACTCCGTCTCAAAAAAAAAAAAAAAAAAAAACATTAGTAGAACTGCCCTGCCCAAGTAAGCAAAAATTCAGCCAAAGTGTACATATATGACAATAAAGTATTATTGTTTAAAGCTATGTTTTAAGGCAGTTTGTTACATAGCATTGTTGTGGCACAGCGAATTGACACTCTATTACATAAACAGTATATTCTATCCAAATATTTATAAATCTATCTTTTCGTTGATCTATCAATCTAGTGCTTGCATATTGAATATAATATGTACATAAAAATATTTATCTGTGGTATAAATTGGCAGCATTAAAAACATTTGGATGTTTTGAATAAACAGAGGAAAAAATAAACCTAAAGATTTCCAAAAGCAACTGAAATTAACGATTTCCTTCCCTCCTT
>NW_016811970.1:298156-315450 GCF_001698545.2 Rhinopithecus bieti
CCCTCCCTCCCTCCCTCCTTCCTTCCTTCCTTCCTTCCTTCCTTCCTTCCTTCCTTCCTTTCTTTTCTTTCTCTCACTCTCTCTCTCTCTCTCTCTCTCTCTCTCTTTCTCTCACTCTCTCTCTCAGTCTCACTCTGTGGTCCATTCTGAATGCAGTGGTGCAACCTCAGCTTACTGCAATCTCTGCCTCCTGGGCTGCAGTGATTCTCCTGCCTCAGCCTCCCAAGTAGGTGGGACTACAAGTACCCGCAACTATGCTTGTCTATTTTTTGTCTTTTTAGTAGAGTTGGGTTTTGCCATGTTGTCCAGGCCAGTCTGGAACTCCTAATCTCAAGTGCTCCTCCCACCTCGGCTTCCCAAAGTGCTGGGATTATAGGCATGAGCCACTGCACACAGCCTGTTGGTTATTTTGGAGACGTATTCTACAATAACAAAAAGAACTAGAAGAAAATACACCTTCTAAAGATGAAACACCCCAGGAAACAAAAATGAACTTTTGTTAGCAATGTAGGGTTGCAGTACTCTAGTAAGAGAGGATGGCAGCAGAAGCAATGGACCCAATTTGCTTTAAAAAAATAAACAGCAACAGAGTTCCAACAAAAATTACAGTGCTACGACACATTTGCAAGTGGCAGCCTATCCTGTACACATGAGAGGAAAAAGTTATGAAAACTCGTCTCTGTATGTCAGATCATATTATAATATCTATTGCTGTGGTCTGAATGTTTGTGTCTCCCCAAAATTCATTTGTTAAAATCTCAATCCCCAAGGTAATTAGTTAGAAGGTAGAACATTTTGGGAGGTGATTAAGTCATGAGGACAGGGTCTTTATGAGTGGGGCTAGAGACCAAGGGATCTCATTCATCTCTTCCACCATGTGAGGACTCAGCAAGAAGTTACTATCTGTGAACCAGAAAGCAGGGCATCATCAGACAACACATCTGAAGCACAAGATCTTAGACTTTTCAGCCTCCTGCACAGTAAGAAACACGTTTTTGTTGTTTATAAGCTACCTAGTCGATGGTATTTTGTTGTAGCAGCCCATGCAGATTAAGACACCTGTATTCTACCAGTTAAACCTATAAATTCCCTCCAGTTCAACCTAATGCATGACCTTCTCTCTATGTTCCACTTAGGAAAACTCATCTCAGTATAGTAATTAATAACTATAAATGTAGACAAAATAAAAGGATAGCAGGAAAAGAAAAACAACAAATAGAGCAGAAAATAGTTTACCAATAGATTGAGTATTACATCTGCATTGGATATTTGCTATTTTCCCTTCCTGACACATGCTTCATTCTTCCCTAATCTGTTTAGCACCCATGGAGGTTGGTCTTTGTGAATTGATTTAGCAGTTCTTTTCTGCTTCTGTAGATTGAGTTTGGCCACAGGGCTTGGTGGGAACACTGGCTGGAGATCTTTGCAGGGAAAAATTAAGGTGGGGGCATTTATTCCTTAGCTCCCGTCCAGTTAGGACACTCGTGTGCTGTGTCCTCCTACTAAAGGTTACAGCTCCTGTTATGTAGCCATCTCTTACAGCTACCAGTGCTTTCTCTGGGTTTCAGAAGAGTTCCATTCCTTTAGGCCTAGGTAGTATGTTTCTTCTACTCTTGTGAGCCTCAGGTGCTTTACCATCTTAATTCACTTGGTATAATAATCCTTTCATTAAACTCTCCTCAGTTACCTCATTTGAGTAGATCATCTGTTTCTTATTGGGAGTTTAACTACTACAACCACAAAGCAGAAAAGCAACCACTTAGTAGAAGGTAATGACACAAAGACTGATCGAAATCCTGAAAGCTGTATTGAAAAAGAGAGATAAAGTGGAAAAATCATAAGAAATAATCGACACTGCAGAAAATTCAGCAAGAGACATGGTAGATATAAATGATAAAACTAGTACAAAATAATTGAAAATAAAATAGTGTTAAGCTCTTGAAGAGAAAGTGATAGGTTTAGAAGTCTGGTCAGATACAACTCTGCTTTTGCTAGATTCCCCACACCCCCACAACTCACACAGAAGTATATGAGACAGAACAAATATTTAAAATTATAATTCGAAAAACCTTTTCAGAAATTAAACAGAGCTTAAACTTACATATTAAAAAATACAGTGAAATAAGATAATTGACTCAGATTGTCAATGTCAATGTACATCTTAACTTCAAAAGTAAGAAAATTATTATTTGGAAACAAAACCAAATTTCAAATTTATTATGAAGAAAAATAGAATTTTGCTACCCTCAGAATTCTTTGCAGTTTGCATACCAGAGGGCAGTGATATCGTTTGTCTCTGTGTCCCTACCCAAATCTCATCTCAAATTGTAAACCCCTCATGTTGATGGAGGGAACTGGTGGGAGGTGTTTTGATCATGGGGCAGTTCCCCCCATGCTGTTCTTGTGACAGTGAAGGAGTTCTCATGAGATCTGATGGTTTAAAAGTGTTTGGCAGTCCCCTCCTCACTCTCTTTCTCTCTCTCTTCTGCTGCCATGTAAGATGTTCTTTGCTTCCCTTTCGCTATCTGTCATAATTTTAAGTTTTCTGAGGCCTTCCCACCCATGCAGAGCTGTGAGTCAATTATACCTCTTTCTTTTATAAATCACCAAGTCTCAGGTAGTTCTTTATAGCAGTGTGAAAACAAACTAATACAAACAGGAACAAAGTCACAAGGCACTAAAGGGATCAAAGTGGAATTATGGATTTCATATACAAGAAAAATATTCTTCGGTTATAAAGTCTGAACATATAAGAAGCTTGCAAATATGTTTTTTTCCAGGGGTACTTCTTAAGAAAACTACTAAAAGAAGAACTTTATGTGAAATCTCAAGAGATTATGTGAAAGATGACGTTGTGAGCATTAAATATGTTAAATTGGGGAATACATTCTAAATTATATTTCAGGATTAGAGTGACACAAAAAAGTATAAAAATGATATGCCTCAAAATACAGAAATATTTAAATCAAAATGTGGAAGAAAAATAATAGGAATAGAGTAAGTAAAAACAATACCTCATCCAAAGCAGCTGGAAATTAAATGATGTAATTGAAGGTATCATTGGCAGTGCAAAGCTAAATAATAATGAAAATAATAATATTGACTAAAACCAGATTTGGATGAGAGGGAGGGGAGAAAGCATTACAGAAAACAAAATAAAATGATGATTTTTCTTGATGTACACTTAATAAAAGATTAAGGGCTTTAAATTAAGACACAGTCATAAAGATAAAAACACTATAACTGCATATTACTATTTGATATTTTAATATAAGGAAATGTATATATTAAAAAACTGAACACAAAAAAATCAACAAACCTTAAAAAATTAATGTGACATAAAATCATATGATCAAACATTGAAAAAGCTAATAAACATGAACAGGCTAAATTCACCTGAAAAAAAATAATTTCTTATTATTTTACAAAGAAAAATTCCATATGAAACATATCTAATAAAATTAGTTTGAGGGAAGGTGCAGTGGCTCACACCTGTAATCCCAGCATTTTGGGAGGCCAAGGTGGGCAGATCACTTGAGGTCAGGAATTCAATACTGGCCTGACCAACAAGGCGAAACCCCATATCTACTAAAAATACAAAAATTAGCTGGGAGTGGTAGTGCATGTATGCAGTTAATCCCAGCTACTTGGGAGACTGAGGCAGGAGAATTGCTTGAACCCAGAAGGTGGAGGATACAGTGAGCCGAGATTGCGCCTCTGTACTCCCGTGTGGGTGACAAAGCAAGACTCCAACTCAATAAATAAATAAATAAATAAATAAATAAATAAATAAATAACATAGATTGAAATTAGAAGGATAAGCAAAATACCCAAGCAAATGAATAAATGGAGTTCTGGAACTATATCAGAAAAAGTAAAAGTAGATAAAATCGTGTAAGTAGTATTATATCATAATAAGTAAAGTCTTTAGAATATTAAAGGAAAAACAAAATAACATAAATAACATAAATAACAGTTGATTTTAATTCTTTCTCTTAGGAGGTCAAATGGAAAACTATAATAACATAGAATTAAATAACTTAATAATGTAGTACATATTGATTTATATATGAATATAAATTAATGTGTAATTTGATTTTTTTGTGTATATATATATAATGTATAAATATACAATATATTATATACCTAAAATTTGTATTCTAAAATTGAGGTTATATATTTTTTTCAGAGTGCATTAGTAAAAAATAATTACATATTAGACCACAGATAATACCTCAATGTCTATCAAGAAAAAAAATACAGGAATTATGCTGTGACTGTGGCTATAAAACCGAAAATAGTAATACAACAAAAAATAACATCATATTAACTACAAACTTTAGTACTATTTTTTAAAGATAAGTATTAGTTCATGGAGAAAACATAAACCAGCATCATAAAATATCAAGGAAATAATGCAAATGAAAATAAAAGCACTATATTTAAGAATTTGAGATTTTTCTAAAGCAAAGTTCAGAGGAAAATACGTATCCTGAAATATCTAGAGCAATAAGCAAACAGAACAATATAAAGACAAATTGATTAATATCTAACTCAAATATTTTAAATTTAAAATAAGTAAAAAAATAAAATGAAAATTCATTGAAGATTACTAAAACAGAATTTAAACAGTATGACAACAGAAAACTAAAGCAGATAATATAATAAAATTATGAAATTGATGAAATCAGCCAATAAAATGAGAAAAAACAAATACCTTTAAAATGGGTAAATAGAAAATAACCACAAAGAGAAAGAATATTTCGTGCATAGTTTTATATCAAATCGCATTGCTCAATTCTGTGTAAATTCATTTGAAAACCTGGTTGAGATTAATATGTATCTAAGATAATATAGTTTATAAAATTGACTACAGAATAGATAGAAAACCTTAATGAAATAATTTCTACAGAATAATTAGTAAAACCTTTCAAAGACTTATTCTTCAAAAAAGTACGAGTCCCTGATAGTTTGACAAAATTTTAGAGCAGAGAATGGTAATGTTAATGCTAATTGATACATTTCAGGGCATGGGAAAAGGAAGACTTTTACATATATTTATGAATAAATACAAAATGATTGTATCGTCCCCAAGACAATAAATAACTGCATAATTCACAAGTTTTTGTACATTCTTATTTATTAAATCATTTTACTAATAGTGTAATATAAGAATCTTTAAATAGCGTTTAGTAGAGGACAGATTAAGTACATGATGAATTATTTTTCAATGGAATACTATGTAGCTATTAAAGAAATTAGGACATTGTATATGTATTGATATTAAAACTCTCAAAGTTACTCATTTATTAAAATATTTGCTCAAAATTATTAATTTAGCATCTGATATGTACCAGACTTTGACGTACATGCCAAGAAACATTGAAGTGAATAAAGCAAACTTTTCTACTCTTTTGAAATTTGCCTTTTAGAAAAGGAGATAAAAAGTTAATACATTTATGGTAAGTTAGACAAAAATGCTCAGAAGAAAATGTAAACACAAGAGGAACATGGATTATCAGGGTGGGTCGTTAACATTTTAAGAGGGTGGCCAAGACAAACCTGAATGAGAAGAAAACTCTGAACAAAGACTTGAAGGAAATAAAGAAACAACCATGTGGGTGTTTGGGGGAGGAATATTCTAGGCAGAGAAAATGATGCAAGAACATTGAGTCACTAAAGTGTCTTACATGTTAAAGGAACAAAAAGAAAATCCATGGGACTGGAACAATGAGAACAAGAGCAAGATCATTAAAGATGAGGTGAAAGAATTAATGATGGGGTGCAGATGATGCAGGCTCTTACAGGTGAAGAGTAAAGACGTTGGCTGCTGTATTCAGAGTAGACTTCAGAGTCCTAGACAGCTGGGAGACCAGCTAAGAAATGAATGCAGTAATTCAGGGGAGAGGTGATGATAGTTTTTACTGGTATGTACTGGTAAGTAGAAATGGCAAGCAGAAGTTGACTTCTGGATATATTTTGTAGTAGTGCCAATGGGATTTGCTGTTGGAACTAATGTGAAAGAGAAAGGGAAAAAAGGAAAAGGTGACATCACTTGTCTGAGTAAGTACAATGAAGTTAGCAGTGACTGAGATGAAGACAACTACAGATAAAACTGGTTTGGGAGAAAGTCAGGAGTCTATTTTAGAAAAGTTCCTTTTAAGGTGCCAATTATATATTCAAGCACTAATGTCAATTAGGCAGGTAGCTGTATGGGTTTAGAATTAAAGGGAGGGGTCTGTCCTATAAATCTATAAATCACTGTGCAATGCTACCTATTGTATACAAATAGGATGGGTAATATATAAGCAGATCTACTTGTATTGATATTAAAAATTTTTGGAAATATATGTAAGAATTCATTAATAGCCTGCTACTTGTTTGAGGGCATGGAACTGGGCAAATGGGAAGGCAGGATTTGTTGGGAGATATTGTTTTGCATACCTTTTTGCAGAAAGTATTTTATAGTATACATTTTTACATTTTACAAAATGATCAGACAAGTGATTGATGATCCTATTAATTAAAATAATGGAAAATAAAATTTAAATTGAATAAAACTTGAAGTACAAATATTGCAACCAGAAATAAAACAAAATATTTATTGAATGAATACTTATAACTTTGTTTTGATAATTTTACTTAACAATACTTTAAATACAGTACAGTATATCAAGCATAATTTATTCAATTTTCATATTGTTTAAAACTATCTCAAAATATTTCTGAATGATTTTGTTTGTTTGTTTGTTTGAGACGGAGTCTCACTCTGTTGCCAGGCTGGAGTGTAGTGGTGTGATCTCGGCTCACTGCAATCTCCGCCCCAGGGTTCAAGCAATTCTCCTGCCTCAGCTTCCCGAGTAGCTGGAATTACAGGCATATGCCACCACACCCAGCTAATTTTTTGTATTTTTAGTAGAGACAGGGTTTCACCATGTTGGCCAGGATGGTCTCAATCTCCTGACCTCAGGTGATCCGTCCACCCTGGCTTCCCAAAATGATGAGATTACAGGTGTGATCCTCAATGATTTTTAATGCTTTGAATTGGGTCACCCTAAGGAGATGTTTAATGACAGATAAGAGTAATTGTTCATAGTCTTATAGTTGTTAAATAATGAAAACCCAAATCAAACTTTCTTTAAAGAAATACAGACAATTTTTCAACTCAGCTACATAGTTCCAGGCGCAATTGAATTTCATTGCTCAAAAATTCATTAGAAATATTTCTCCCTTCCTCCTGGTTCTTTTTCCTGGATTCAGGTAGCTCTTTTTTCCTTATCTATATTGGTAGAGATGGCTTCTTATATCTCCAGGATTCCATGTTCTTACTCTATGAGAATTCAGAAGGGAGATGTCCTTTTCTATATAGTTCTGGCTAAATTGTCAGAAAGGAGACATTATACCTAACCCTGAGTCAGTGTTCGCGTTCAGAATTATGGTATACTCTACTTCAAAAACTAGAATTCTGTGCCATAACTGAGAGTAAGGGAGGAACTGTTCCCTAAGGAAAAAAACATACAAGAGAGAAACCAAACAAACTCATGGTCACTGTAGTTGTCATCTTATAGTTCAATGAATAATAAACTGTACCTTTCTAATAAACTGGTACACATTATTCCATTACAGTAGAGTAAATATTCAAGTTTTCTAAACTTAATTATCTTCCTTCTGTACTTACTTCCTCTCAGTTTTTCTCAGACTCCCATGTCCAAATTAAAGGAAATTATGATTTTTTTTTCCAAGGTGGTGTATGCTAATCCATTGCATGCCAAGCCAATAGATTTACATTTTATCTGCTAACCTGTTGTATACAAATGGATGTTCATGAACAAGAGAGATATAATCACTATGAAATTTGAAAGTGATTATTCTGGTAAATCTGAATAGTATGAATGAAGTGTAGAGAACACAAGTAGGGCTTTGTACTTAGAATGTGAGGTAGTAAATCCAGGCTTAAGATTATAGTCATAGAAATGGAGATGAATAACTTTTCTTTTCTCCCTGAAAGAAAGATTTAACTACACATGAATTCAAATGTTACCAATTTAGATGTGTTCACATAACCTTCGTAAGTGAAATGAAGCTCCTTTCATTTCAAAGAGCCAAAGGCAATATGCTCATATTTGCAGCAATCACTATAACAAAACATTTTTCCAATGGAACCATACTTTAAAGAATGACTCTTATATTCCTTCCATAATGGATACTGCCCCTTTAAGTAGCAGAAACAGCTTTAGAGGATAATAGTCATTATTATGATTGTCAATCTATCCTAGAGCTGCTATTCTGCATTTTGTTGTTTATCGTCATAAATGGCACTTTCAACATGAGAATTCTGTTTGTCTCAAGCCAAACTGGCAAAACCCTGATGGATGGGAAAAGGATAATATCCAAGAGAAAGAGAGAGGGGGGCGGGGTGGGGGAGAGAGACAGAGAGAGAGAGAGAGAGAGAGAAAGAGAGAGAGAGAGAGAGAGAGAGAGAGAGAGAGAGAGAATGCTTGATGCTACCTACCAAAAGTAGAAAATAGTAGGAAAGAGAACTCTTAAATCAATCTAATAGTATCTCTCTTAAGTTAATCTCTTAAAAACTGAACTGTAATTAAATGACAGCTTCCTTTTATCAGTTCATTAGAAATAATGTCAAATCAGTATGTAGAGAATTCACTCTACCACAGCCCTGATATCACATATTTGAAATAATTTATTTTTATTGTTTGTCAGTAATTCCTTTGATAACATGCAGCTGATATGTAGGTTTAGGCACTGATAGGATTGAGGACACTAATTCAAAATATGGCTACTGAGCATTTGTGAAAACAGGAGAAGCAGGAAGGTCATCTTCTGATCATTTCCTATTCTTCTCTCCTAAAACAGGCCATAAAACCTAGAGAAGAATCTTTTGACCTTTCCTAAAGCAAGCAGGTCATGTGACAGGTACTCATCCTATGCCTGGAGGAAAGGAGCATACTTTTTCTCTGAAAACACAGGGACACAGAGAAGAAAACAAACCGGCCTTTTTTTTTTTTTTTAATGGGGTTTCGCTCTTGTTGCCCAGTCTGGAGTGCAGTGGCGCGATCTCAGCTCACTGCAACCTGTGCTTCCTGGGTTCAAGCAATTCTCCTTCCTCAGCTTCCCGAGTAGCTGGGACTACAGACACGCGCCATTAGGCCCCGCTAATTTTTGTGTTTTCAGCAGAGACAGGGTTTCACCATGTTGGCCAGGATGGTCTCTATCTCTTGACCTCATGATGCACCCGCCTGGGCCTCCCAAAGTGCTCGGATTACAAGCCTGAGTCACCGCGCCCGGCCCAAACAGGACTTTTTAAGCTCCTCGGAGTTTATTATCAATAGATTCTACCCTCTGTCCTCCAATCATACTTCTTCACAATTACCCACTTCTTCATC
This sequence comes from Rhinopithecus bieti, assembly GCF_001698545.2. Classification (NCBI taxonomy): domain Eukaryota; kingdom Metazoa; phylum Chordata; class Mammalia; order Primates; family Cercopithecidae; genus Rhinopithecus; species Rhinopithecus bieti. The sequence continues at coordinate 307,561 of NW_016811970.1, forward strand.
GCACTTAGCACAAAAATACACAAGTTTACCTGTGTCTTTGGGTCTTCATTTCTGAAGGCTCCTGTTTGGTGTGTGCTTTCCTCTAGTTAATCTGTCTTTTGTCATAGAAGCCTCAGCCATAAATCTAAGATGAAAAGAAGAAATATTTATTTTCCCCTGCAGCACCATTTTAATTGATCTGAAACCATCACCTCATTAGACTGTTGAGTAAACAAGTAAAATACTCAAAGCCTTTGAATTTTTGTTTTGAGCAATTTGTAATTGTTTTGACTACAAACATACACCTCATTTCCTTGTCAATTTATCTGTTAAATGTATTTCTCAATATTTATGAAGTAGTATTTGAGAATTCCTCATGAACAAAAATCCCATAAAATATCATCTTAAATGTTTTAAAAATACTAAATCACCATAATGTAAAAGTTAGCTGATTTTCCTTAAGAATGAGCTACAGGTTCATCTCAGAATAATCTCTTGTGTGATCATTGGTTTGTCACCCAATAGTGAGGACAAGTTCTCAGGGCTTTTGGTTTAATTCTCATACATTATCTAGGATGAGATTCTAATAACTCAATATCACTATAGTACTGCTATGCAAGATGTTTTTTCAATAATGAAGAGTAAAATTTGGACACCTTTTCTAATGAGGGAATATTTGTGCCACTGGGAAGTAAGTAGACAGAGCAAAATACATATACTCCTCAAAAAAAATAATAAAAATGCCCCAAAATATTGATCATAGGTTGATCTAGGAGGCATATTTAGTGAATTGAAGAGGATGCTCATGGTTGAAAACACTAAGGCCAGGAAATATTACATAATAAACAATTAAAATGAAGGAGATTATGGAGGAGATGGGAGAAGTTATTTCATAAGAGGGGAATAAAAGAATGTGCTTTGAAGTAGAAACAATCTGGTGGGAACTTCTGTGTCATATTATCATCCACATTATTTGAGTTACATTTAGTAATCTGAGCCTCTGTCTCTATGCCTGGAAAATGGAATAAAAGGATATCAGAGACTCTTTCAACAGTTTAAAAAAACCTAACTGTAAGCAAAGTGCTAACTGTAAGCTCAGTCCAGAACATTATAGTAGTTTTCTAAGGGCTTATTGTCTTCCCCTATAAAAGAGAGATAATGGAACAAAATGTTCAAAGAGCCATATATAAGTAGGTAAACTACAGATTACAGTAAGTGAAAGAGCTTTCAAGTTTGGGTATATATGCTTTTTAAGAAACTTTAATGGAAGAATTATATGGCTTGAGTTGTAATCCCAAATATGGTACCAGTCTGCTTAGACTAGGAAACAATTTAAACTTTTCAATTTTACAACTCCAAAATTAAAAAATGTTTGGTAAAGAAATTCTAAGATCCCATCCATTTGTAATATTGATGACTAGATGATTATATATATATAAAATACATATATAAATAGAATCCTAAATACATATGTGTAATAATATTATATAATTACTTATATAATAACATATATTTTAGCTTCATTAATTTGGATAATTAGAAATTTCCCAAATTCTGTAAAATTTTAACAAACTGGAAAATAATGATTATTTGGTCATAACATACGTTATCTAAGTAAATTCCTTTTTGGGAAATTTAACTTAGATTTTACATAATAGTTATAGAAAATAAAGAAAAAACATCAATCTATCTATACTTACAAAGTAGAATAAAAAAGTCAACTGATAGACTTTGAGAACACTAAAAGTCATCAGTTAACAGAAATAACAAAAAAAAATTAAATGACACTGATACTCCTACTAGTTTGGATAAAGATTACTCTATTGTAAGTTTTTGACTTCATTTAGATAGTTCGCAGATAATTAACTTGACAAGTTCTTTATTATTATTGCTTCAGAATTTATCACTACTTTTTAAACAATTAAGAAAGACGCTTATTGAGTACAACAGGAATATTTGATCTATTATAATACGTTAGCACACAATGCTATTTTCTCTGCACTTTTTGTTTTCCCTAATGTATCAAAAAATTTTCAATCTTCCATTTTAAACTTGATTTTTTTTCCTTGACAGAGTTCAGAGTGATTTATAAAATTAATGTTTTTTTTTTTTTTTGAGCGGAGTCTTGCGCTGCCGCCCAGGCTGGAGTGCATGGCCGGCTCTCGCCACTCAAGCTCCGCATCCGGTTTAACGCCATTCTCCTCCAGCTCCCGAGTACTGGACACAGGCCCGCCTCGTTCGCCGGCTAGTTTTTGGTATTTTTAGTAGAACGTTTCACCGTATTAGCCAGGAATGGTCCTTTCCGATCTCTGTACCTCATGATCCCGTCCTCGGCCCCAAATGCTGGGAATACAGGCTTGAGCCACCGCGCCGGCCAATTTTAAATGACTATTTTCAGAGTGCTTTACAGTTTTTACTACCTACTACTAAATCAGTCTGTTAATCATTTGTTATACCAATTAATAATGGGCTGTGGGTCAATGATTTGGTAGATATGGTGTTAAGCAAAACTTTTCCTCAGCAGTGTGAATCTTCTTACATAGGCCCGTGAATCTATGTCCATGGTATGAGTGTGTGTAGAAGGTACACTACAGAGATAAATGGCTCAACTCTCTTTGACCCTGGAGCAAAATAAATGAGAGTAATAAAGTTCACCCCTTTGAGTTTTGCCTTGTTATCAAATATTCCTCAAATCATGAAGCCAATAAAAGTGAAATAGTCTGTCAGGGGAAAAACAACGACAAAAAATACTTTCTATTTTCCCTTCAGGCACTTTAAGAAAACTTCGATTTTAGATGTATGAATGAAATTACTTCTAAAAATTAGAAAATTCTATCAGCTCAGAAAACATGAGTATCTTTAGCAGAAAGTTAGACTTCCACTCCAAGAATAATAGTATTGTGCTGTTTCATGAATTTTTGTCTTCACTATAAACTGAGACACAGCGTTTGACTTCATTTTTGCTGTTTTAGTTTCTTTTCAGTTATATCCACATATTAATAAAGACAAAGAAAAGAAGAAGAAAAGGTTAAAGGACTCTTTGGAGAACTCAACATTTGTCTTCACCACGTAGAACAAGATCATAGCTGAAGAATCGTCAACATACTTTTAATGCATTAAAATTAAACTACTTAGTGTATATATCAATACTTAATAAATGAAAGAAAGAGTGCCAGAAACCAGGGCCTATTCCAATGCTGAACTGCTACCATGGCCTTGGAGACTGAAAATCTCCCTCTGCTGTCCTTATTTCTCTTTAAGCTCTACTTTTGATACCATTTTTGTAACTGTTTTACTAGGATTTTCCTTCCCTTGGGCCTCTGTGCTCTCATCACACTAATGTCATGTTTATTGGTCCTGCTCCCAGGCTGCCTAATCTTCAAGAAACTTAACGTGAACTGAGGCCAATTCCCACCACTTTTATAAGCACTTTGACTTTCTTTAGAAGCTTCCTGCATCTCTCCCTTACTCCTGCTCTTCTTTTTATATCACTTTTTCAAACCTGTTGTATTCTAGATTCTCGTTTAAGGAGAAAACAGAGTGTCTTCAACTTCCCTTTCCACTTCACATTTTCCCCTTATCTATTAATCTGCATCTGCTACAATCCATTATCAGTCAATGGTCCTCTACTCACACCAGGGCTTATTCCCTTTTCTGTCTCCTTCAGCATTTTGCTTCATGGCTGATACCCCTATTTCTTCATCTTCATTGTCTGTCTCCTCTTGATCCATCCCCTCAGTGTCTGTTGTTTACCCAAACAACTTACTTGAATTTTACTCTTCAAACAGATCATCCATTGGCTTCTCCTTGATTTTCTTCAATTATTAACTGCTTTTTCCTACTTACATATCTCTGTTTTCCCTGTAGTTTAAAATGTTCTAAATGTAAGTCTCCTCAAACATATAATTTCATGCCAATTTTATCTACGTTTTAAAATCTCACCTTTATCTAAAAATCGTATCCAACAATCATAGCTTTACTTATCATTGCTATGTGGATAATTTCCTTGTAAATTTATATATTTAACTCCTGTTTCTATTCTGAGCCCTAGTGCCAAATTTTCAAATGCTACTTCATTAACTTCAAATTCACACCTTTTCCTCCAACCTCTATTTTATAAATAGTGTGCCTTCACACTACTCCCACTCACCTGCCTACCCACACATACCCACTAAACCTTAATCAAAATATCAGAGCTCTGATTCCATTCCTCTTTCTTCTTGGCCCTGTAGCCAATGAATTACCTAGACTTGTCAATGCTATCATAATACTACTTTTCTCATCTTCTAGAGGTCCATGGAGTACCCAAGGACAGGAAATAGAAGAGAAACAGTTGTATAAATTAATTTGCAATTCCTTCATGCTCAGTAATGTGCTTCTCATACTTTTCCTAAGCATGAATAGAAATGAATACTTATGCCCTTTTACACTTACACCAAGGGCCAGATGTTTCTTTTTTAATAAAGTAAGGAACATTTTTAGACTGCTATTTGACTTAGAATTTAAATTCAGATCTTTCATTTATTTTCTGAAGGTGTTCATTAAAGAATATTCAAATAGAAAATATATCCTTTAATCTTATTCTTTATAATGTCCTGAGACAATTTTTGCTGGTATCTGTAGGTATTATTCCACCTTGATTATATCAAATTCTAAAGCCTCCTATTTTCTGAACTCCTCCTAAAGTTAATATAATAGGTAGCATTACAATTAATTGCAGTAAACTTACAGATAAAAATTAACCAAGTATGAATACTTTTTTTTTTTTTTTTTTTTTTTTGGATGGAGTCTCTTCTGTGGCATGATCTCGGCTCACTGCAACCTCTGACTCACTTGTTCAAGCGATTCACCTGCCTCAGCCTCCTGAGTAGCTGGGATTACAGGCACACACCACCATGCCCAGGTAATTTTTCTGTATTTATTAGAGACAGGGTTTGACTATGTTGGCCAGGATGGTCTTGATCTCCTGATCTCGTGGTCCACCCGCCTTGGCCTCCCAAAGTGCTGGGATTACAGGTGTGAGTCACCACACCTGGCCAGATCCCTTAGTTTGAAATCAACTTAGAATTCAAATTTAGAATTCAAACAAAGTTTAGAGATTTCACTATCCATTTTAGATTGAACTATCTAACCATGTACTTTAGATGATCATACATGCTACCAAAATAAAAACCTTGCTTCAAAGCACTGTAAAAAGGTAACACAATTGCAAATTTTCCATCATATTTACTTGTTTTGTTGTTCTATAAGAGCATTTTGTAGCTAAAATTCTTTGTAATTATTATACATCTTCATTTAAATTCACCTCAGAATTCTATTTTAGTATCAAAGTGCTCTGACACTGAAAGCTTCTGGAATGTATTCTTTTAAGGAATCACCATTGATCCTATCCTACAATTTACTTACTGCTACAAAGTAGAAATTATATTTAATTGAGCTGAATGAGAGAATCACACAACAAAGTGCTCTGCTTTATTCAATTCCCAGGTATTTCTTATGTAGTATGACTAATCAAATATAATTGTTGGTAGATGATACATATTAATTTGATACACAGTTTTAATCTAAAACACATATTTTTTCTGCATGCTAATTCAGAACATTTTCAGGCACCTAACCTATAGTTTTCAACTAATGGCAAACATGTCAGATGGAGGAAAATAGTTCACACATATTAAGAATTATGAAGTGGTATTAAATTAATAGGATGAAAATTTCTCCCAGTCAGGTATAATTATTCTGCATTTTCTTCTTGTTTATGATACCATGAACAAAATATATATTTTTATACAAATTTATTTCTTTTTTCCTTCCTTCATTCATTAATTCATTCATTTAAAAATGGTTCCAGTTGACATGCAGTATGCTGGGATCTAAGCTATTTGCTGGGAATACAAAGATTTTACAGTCTATTGGTATTGTTAATATTGATAGTTTATTTTATGTAGAAAGTCTTCCTGAACCTACGCCAGGATAGCTGAATTCTATTATGTTATAACATGCAGTTACACCATTCTCAATTCAGCATCTGATAGTTCTGATGAATCTTCCATTTATTTCCACATGATTTATATATTTACTATATGTGTTGCCACCACAGTCATTGATCCTTCTTGTGTCAGTCTCTATATAAGAATTTTTTTCTCAGCCCTCTGGATGAAAACTTAAGTTGGTGTTATTAGATACCTTACCTAATCATGAGGCCTGCTGAGAGATACTACTGCCTAGATAGTAGATCAAAGGACAACCTCCCACAATTATCTGGTGCAAACTTCTATGGAATATATACCTGTTTCAAGTAGTTTTGACTGACCAGGATAATGCTGCAACCTTTATGAGTGAATTGCTCAGTGCCAAAGCAGTAATCATACAGCAAAGCTGCATAGACATGCTAATGTATATTAGAAAACAATCTACCTCACTGGAATCCATGGAACTCACAACCTTACCTGATCTGAAACTGAGAATTACAACCTAAATATTTATTGAAAAATTGTTTTCACTGGACCTTTTCCCTTTGGGTTGATACATGAACTCTGAGCTTTAAGTTGTCAATTATTTTTGTGCTTAGGTTGTACCACCTAGACTAGATAAAATCTATGAGAGATCTTTTGCTTTCCAGTGGTGTTACTGTTGTCTAGAATGCAATCATTTGTAAGGCTGATCACTTTTATTGCCCTAATGAATGCACGATTAGTTCTTTACATTAAAGATAATCAGATTTCAAATGCCTTTTACTTACATATATATAAATCCTGTATTTCTGTGATTTAAAATTAGGTCAAAATTTGTATGTAGATACTTCAGATTTTATTTTGTTTTGGAATACATTAACTATTTAATTCTGACCCAGTTGACATGCTTTTCTCCTTAGTCAAAAGCAGAAAGATTTGCCTATAGCAATTTCCATATCTCTTCTCTTGCTATATTACATAGAGAGAGAAATGATTAAGGTAGTTTTTTTAAGTTTCATTTCATAACTTTCCAATGGAAAGCAATATGACTCTTTTCAGGTTTTCTTCACATTTCTCAGAAATTCATATCTGTCAAATTCAACATTTGATCTTTAATTTCTTGAGGCTATTTAATACTGACATATGTGCTAACTGACTATCTTCAATTCTTCAGGGTTTGGTTTCATCTATTCCATCAAGTATTTTAAGAAGTTTGAAATTCTCCCAGGATCATTTTCTAAAGGAACTTACAGAAAGACAATACTAGTAGGATTTTACTATATACCTTCTGAAAGAAAAATTAATTTTGCCTCAGGTCTCAAATGTAAATGAGAGCTCTATCATATAATGAAGGTTTGTCTGAATAACCTAAATGAATCAAGATAAAAGAAATATTCAGATATTTTATGGCAAAGATGTGCTTTTCTCTAAATGATTAAAATTTAACATCTAAAATTTCTCCAATTTACTAGTTACACAATTTTCACTTCCTTTCTGCATATCCATGGTATATTCCCTATCATATCTAGCGCAAATGATAAAATGACACCATTTTATCTTAGAATATGACAGTTGAGTAAATAGATTTAAATGAAAAATGGCAAAGACTGACTTGGAGATGTACAACAAGATCAATCCCTGAAGACTGGAAATTATATTGCTTCATTGTCACTCATTTTTTGGCACAATTCTGCCAAAGAACCTATTTTATTGAATGACGCACTCTTTTTACTTAATAATTACATTCCATTGTACTATAAATATAAAAATCTCCCTTGGAGTTATGGTTGGAAGAATACATAGACAGTGAATAAGTTATCTTTTTTTCCCATGATTTTTATGCACAAATACCAAACAACTGCCCAACATGAAAATATGTGCTTTCCTGTGTCTGATATCAAACTTTGCACACTAAATGCAGTCAGATTTTTTTTTTCTTTCTTTTTTTTTTTTTTTT
>NW_016811970.1:315705-322165 GCF_001698545.2 Rhinopithecus bieti
GCTTTAAGTTGTCAATTATTTTTGTGCTTAGGTTGTACCACCTAGACTAGATAAAATCTATGAGAGATCTTTTGCTTTCCAGTGGTGTTACTGTTGTCTAGAATGCAATCATTTGTAAGGCTGATCACTTTTATTGCCCTAATGAATGCACGATTAGTTCTTTACATTAAAGATAATCAGATTTCAAATGCCTTTTACTTACATATATATAAATCCTGTATTTCTGTGATTTAAAAATTAGGTCAAAATTTGTATGTAGATACTTCAGATTTTTATTTTGTTTTTGGAATACATTAACTATTTAATTCTGACCCAGTTGACATGCTTTTCTCCTTAGTCAAAAGCAGAAAGATTTGCCTATAGCAATTTCCATATCTCTTCTCTTGCTATATTACATAGAGAGAGAAATGATTAAGGTAGTTTTTTTAAGTTTCATTTCATAACTTTCCAATGGAAAGCAATATGACTCTTTTCAGGTTTTCTTCACATTTCTCAGAAATTCATATCTGTCAAATTCAACATTTGATCTTTAATTTCTTGAGGCTATTTAATACTGACATATGTGCTAACTGACTATCTTCAATTCTTCAGGGTTTGGTTTCATCTATTCCATCAAGTATTTTAAGAAGTTTGAAATTCTCCCAGGATCATTTTTCTAAAGGAACTTACAGAAAGACAATACTAGTAGGATTTTACTATATACCTTCTGAAAGAAAAATTAATTTTGCCTCAGGTCTCAAATGTAAATGAGAGCTCTATCATATAATGAAGGTTTGTCTGAATAACCTAAATGAATCAAGATAAAAGAAATATTCAGATATTTTATGGCAAAGATGTGCTTTTCTCTAAATGATTAAAATTTAACATCTAAAATTTCTCCAATTTACTAGTTACACAATTTTCACTTCCTTTCTGCATATCCATGGTATATTCCCTATCATATCTAGCGCAAATGATAAAATGACACCATTTTATCTTAGAATATGACAGTTGAGTAAATAGATTTAAATGAAAATGGCAAAGACTGACTTGGAGATGTACAACAAGATCAATCCCTGAAGACTGGAAATTATATTGCTTCATTGTCACTCATTTTTTGGCACAATTCTGCCAAAGAACCTATTTTATTGAATGACGCACTCTTTTACTTAATAATTACATTCCATTGTACTATAAATATAAAATCTCCCTTGGAGTTATGGTTGGAAGAATACATAGACAGTGAATAAGTTATCTTTTTTTCCCATGATTTTATGCACAAATACCAAACAACTGCCCAACATGAAAATATGTGCTTTCCTGTGTCTGATATCAAACTTTGCACACTAAATGCAGTCAGATTTTTTTTTTCTTTCTTTTTTTTTTTTTTTTTTTCTGAGCAGGCTCACTATATATTATCTGGGACACATGTTTGATATTATCTGGAAAAACAAAAACAATGAGTCAATGACTTGAGCTCTACTTGACACTGAAAAGGAGTTTGGCTCCATAAACTGTTTCTGAGAAGAATATTTCACTCTGAGCATAGCAACTAAGGTTCCATTATTAATGTAAATAAACGAGAGGAAAGAGGGAAGCCTTGATGATTGCAATGGTAAAAAATTAAACAACTCTGAGACTGTTGATTGGAGTTGACTTTAGTAAGTGGCTGGGAATGCAGACATTTGATCCAGCATACACTATTACCAGAATTCACACTGACCAATCAGTGTCTTCTCCTAAAATGTATTTGCACTCTGAGGAATTACAGTTTCCCAATGGCACCTTTGAAACCTCATAACTTTCTGTAAAGGTTTTTTTGAATAACTGCCATGTGGATTTTAGAGTAAACTTTAAGCAATTTCATTAGCCAAAAATACACATTTTTTCCTTCTTCAGCTAATATATAGATGTAAATCATTTAGAGGAGTTATTCTGATCCTAGACTACACATTCATTTACATGTTGAGTTGCAGATCCCAATATAAACATGGCTAATCTTGCTGGGCATCAATTTTATTTAATAATAGTACATTAGTATGAATCTCCAGAACAACTTTCACATATGATTGGAAATCACATTTGTCTGCTAAAACAATGAAGAAAAATAAGTAAATTAGACTTTAGATTATTTCTGACTATTCTGATGCTAGGATATTAGTCATAATTCAAAAGAGAAAGTTTCCAAAATGAAGATGTAGACAATCTTTGCAAATCAGTTTACAGATTAAATCTGTAGATGCGTTTTCTTCTCAGTACTAATGGCAGCGTGAATACGGTGACACATGGATGTTACGCTGACACTGGTGTTATTACTGCTATGTATAGATATGAACACAGGTGGTCCTAGATACAAATACATTAGTGCACACATATATACACAAATTAGTTATTAGTATCGATTCAGTCAGGTAATTTCTACTAAGTATTATGCTTCTTGTACCAGTAGAATCCCACCTGCTTGCTACTAGACCAAATTGTCCAAATAAACTCATATTTTCATTAGCTTCCAAAAGAAAAGGAAAATTAAATGTGAGTGAAAATAGGAAGATCATTAGAAATGTGTGTTTTCTACTTTCCAGAAGTATAGTTTTGCAACAGAGTAAAAATGACATCACAAAAAAAGTGATTTGAAATCTTTATTATTTTTCATGATTTCCAGTGAACTAGCTTATTCTTCATAAGAAAAGGCATACACTTTGTCCTATCCAATTCAGAATAAAAGGAATTAATGGACAATTAAAACCTGATGATTCAAACCCATTATTGCGTTGATACTGGCTGATTAAATACAAATAAAGATCACGTTGGTTTTATCTTTTTTTTTTTTTTTTTTTTTTTTTTTGAGATGGAGTCTTGCTGTGTTGCCCAAAAATCTCGGTTCTCGGTTCACTGCAAGCCTCGCCTCCTAGGTTTACACCATTCTCCTGCCTCAGCCTCCCGAGTAGCTGGGACTACAGGCGCCTGCCACCACTCCCGGCGAATTTTTTGTATTTTTAGTAGAGACAGGGTTTCACTGTGTCAGCCAGGATGGTCTCGATCTCCTGTCCTCGTGATCTGTCCGCCTCGACCTCTCAAAATGCTGGGATTACAGGTGCAAGCCACCGCGCCCGGCCGTTTTATCATTTTAAACTGGAAACAATTTAAAGGTCTAACAATAACAAATGTCAGAAAGTATTTGAATCCACTTTTCTTTTTTTTCATTTTGGGGTGAAGTATACATACATAACCCCGTATGTGCAGGTTCAATGTATATGTTAAGGCTCATAATAGTTTTTTTAAAGATTAATGCTATTTGAAAACTATTTGTTTTGCTGTAGCTTCAACACTTTTCAAAAGAAATATGAGAGTACTTATGTTTTTTCAAAAAAAAAGTTTTCAAATGCCTTCTTTTTATTCCTAAAAGTAGTAAAAGAAAGAAATAAAGTAAAATAAATGAAAGTGGTGGGATTCTGCTGTGCTTAAAGCAAAAAAATTATCTAAATATGAAATTGTTTCATTTTTACACCTACATGATGACTGCAATTTCACAACAGAGAAAAGTTCCTCTTGTTTCTTTATCTTGTCTATGCTTTCCAGGCTTCAGGAAGGATTTATCTGGGCATCATCAGACTTTCATCCTATTAACTGCTCTATTTTACGTATCACAGAAGAAAAGTGTATTCTTAACCAGCAGCCAAAGTTAAAGGAGAATTGAAGCCATTTTGGGTCAGTGGCCAGCATCAATCCCAGCTTGGGATACGAGCATTCTGTCCCAATTACAGCTCTCTCTGCCAATCTTAGACTTTCCTACATCATTTTAATATGACTTGGATGTGACAGATGTACATGTTTTTGTGCCCAGACTTTGTCTTGGAAAGAAGGACATTGTCTTCTGGAGATCAAAGAGAGAACACTGGTTGCTAATGCTAATTAAGAGTAGGAGAGCAGAATTGAAATAATATAGCCAACTTTTAAAAATATACATATGTATTTCCAAATATTTGGCAATAATTTATAGTCTCTATCTCTGGAAATGATCCAGCAGGGAGAACATCATGGATAGGGGGAGATGGGGCCACCTGCCTATCTATGTTATCATTGGCAGGAAGTAAAATTTTTCTCAAGGGGTTAGCATTAGCATCTATGGTTCTCAGGACCAGAAACCAGTGGGTCAGCAGAAAAGTAAGAGAGCAGACATCTCACATAGACAGAGCCCATTAGTATTTTATTTTTAAAAATTCACTGGGTCAGAACTCCTAGCAAAACAAAAATGATCTTGGTCTCTTTGTGGATAAACTGTACCTCTTTTTAATTTTTAAATCAATATCTACCTTAAGGTAAGTAGATAAATATTTAAATATTTTAATGGATCAATTAAGGTAATGAAAGAGAATTAAATATTTGAGTGAGAGTACAATTTCAAAGTACATGCAGTACTTCAAACTATAATTTTAAAATGCCAAATATCTGCCTTAATGAACACATAGTACCACATATTCCAAAGCAATTTATATCTTGTGATACTTTGCCTAGAGCTGAGAGCCAAGAAACTTGGTTTTGAAGAAAACAACTTTCTTCTCTCAGACACTCCAAGTCCAAGAGAGAAAGGACCAATGCATTTGGAATTTCTGGGTGTGTTCTGTCTGTATATTTTCTGTGACCGCCTGGTGGACTTGATATGAGCAGCAATAGATGAGTACATACATGGTGCTATCAGTCATCATACCCTTCTTGGCTCCCACAGCCATCATCCAACATATCCTTGGAATACAGAAAAAGAAAAGAAATTGATTCTTTCACATTATTCCTTCTTATNTCAAAAGAAATATGAGAGTACTTATGTTTTTTCAAAAAAAAAGTTTTCAAATGCCTTCTTTTATTCCTAAAAGTAGTAAAAGAAAGAAATAAAGTAAAATAAATGAAAGTGGTGGGATTCTGCTGTGCTTAAAGCAAAAAAATTATCTAAATATGAAATTGTTTCATTTTACACCTACATGATGACTGCAATTTCACAACAGAGAAAAGTTCCTCTTGTTTCTTTATCTTGTCTATGCTTTCCAGGCTTCAGGAAGGATTTATCTGGGCATCATCAGACTTTCATCCTATTAACTGCTCTATTTTACGTATCACAGAAGAAAAGTGTATTCTTAACCAGCAGCCAAAGTTAAAGGAGAATTGAAGCCATTTTGGGTCAGTGGCCAGCATCAATCCCAGCTTGGGATACGAGCATTCTGTCCCAATTACAGCTCTCTCTGCCAATCTTAGACTTTCCTACATCATTTTAATATGACTTGGATGTGACAGATGTACATGTTTTGTGCCCAGACTTTGTCTTGGAAAGAAGGACATTGTCTTCTGGAGATCAAAGAGAGAACACTGGTTGCTAATGCTAATTAAGAGTAGGAGAGCAGAATTGAAATAATATAGCCAACTTTTAAAATATACATATGTATTTCCAAATATTTGGCAATAATTTATAGTCTCTATCTCTGGAAATGATCCAGCAGGGAGAACATCATGGATAGGGGAGATGGGGCCACCTGCCTATCTATGTTATCATTGGCAGGAAGTAAAATTTTCTCAAGGGGTTAGCATTAGCATCTATGGTTCTCAGGACCAGAAACCAGTGGGTCAGCAGAAAAGTAAGAGAGCAGACATCTCACATAGACAGAGCCCATTAGTATTTTATTTTAAAATTCACTGGGTCAGAACTCCTAGCAAAACAAAATGATCTTGGTCTCTTTGTGGATAAACTGTACCTCTTTTAATTTTAAATCAATATCTACCTTAAGGTAAGTAGATAAATATTTAAATATTTTAATGGATCAATTAAGGTAATGAAAGAGAATTAAATATTTGAGTGAGAGTACAATTTCAAAGTACATGCAGTACTTCAAACTATAATTTTAAAATGCCAAATATCTGCCTTAATGAACACATAGTACCACATATTCCAAAGCAATTTATATCTTGTGATACTTTGCCTAGAGCTGAGAGCCAAGAAACTTGGTTTTGAAGAAAACAACTTTCTTCTCTCAGACACTCCAAGTCCAAGAGAGAAAGGACCAATGCATTTGGAATTTCTGGGTGTGTTCTGTCTGTATATTTTCTGTGACCGCCTGGTGGACTTGATATGAGCAGCAATAGATGAGTACATACATGGTGCTATCAGTCATCATACCCTTCTTGGCTCCCACAGCCATCATCCAACATATCCTTGGAATACAGAAAAAGAAAAGAAATTGATTCTTTCACATTATTCCTTCTTATTCTGCTCAGTTCGTTCTCTCCTCAGTTTGAACATTTATTTTGCTCAAGATCTATTGAATTCAATTTAATAAATATTTATTCATTTTTTGTTCTCTGTCTATGGAAGGGAAGTAAGCTATTTACTAGAGTATGAGTCTATGCCAGGTGGCGTTTTAAAGATAATTTCGGTTAAAAACTTCCATTCTATTCTCACAGAAAAAAAAAAAAAAAAAAAAAAAAAAAAAAAAAA
>NW_016811970.1:322473-357204 GCF_001698545.2 Rhinopithecus bieti
AAAAAAAAAAAAACCTTATACCAGCAATTGACGGTTATTTTTCAAAGGATATTTATTGAGGGCAACTAATGTACAATACACTCCTAATCTCTTGTTTCAACATAACATAAAGACAGTATCATAAATCTTTTTTCATTTCAAATAACCCAGAGTGTTCATTCAATAATGTACAGTTGCATATGTGGCATCTCCTGATGCTTTCTCTAGCAACATCTCAAACACATAAATTGTGTTTAAGGTATAGTTTATTACATTCTTCTCCCAACCTGTTCCTACTCTGTATTCATCATCTTAATCACCACTCATTTACTCATCCAAGCCGGAACTTGGTTAGTTTTATTTTTTGCCTTTTCTTTAATTTTTACACATCAAATAGCGTAATGAATCTTATTAAATTACTTTTCAAAATGACTCTCAATCCCACATTTTCTTTTCATTCTTACAGACCCTTGATTAATTGACATCTTCATCATTTCTAGTCTGGACTACTATCGTTAACTTTCTGCATGTAGGTTTTCAACATTCTAACATGCAAAGCAGCTAGAATTATCTTTCTAAATGCAAATTTGATAATGTCACACCCATGATTAAAATAGCTCAATGTTTATTCATTATCTGTAAAATAAAATGCTATTTCAGGGCTGAAAGGACAATCCCCACCTTTATTCTTTCAGTCCTCCATATCCATACTTCCACTTGTCAGCCATACTAAATTGTTTGCTATACCTTATAAATTCCATCTGTTTCAGGATCTTAGATTATGTATTCAGCTATCCCTCATCTCACCTCTCCTCTTCCTTTTTCCATCTGTCAAATTTGTATGCTTAAACCAGGTAATAGCAGAGTTATCACATATATGGACTTCCCTGGGTCAGTACCATTTTATGTCCATTGCTTCAGAGTAATCATTAATAGCATGCCCTTTCAATTTCTGTTGTGGTGGCCTGGATGGTAAATTAGATGTGTCCCTTAGTCAAAAGTCACCTTCTCTCTAAAACACACCTTTAATTACTTAGAAGCAAGTAGTTGTTCTTGAAACACTGTAAATATTTCTACATGGTGTAGGTCAAATGGTAGTATAACAAATAATGTGCTTAAATGTCCTGACAAATTATACATTTATAATAGTAGAAATAACAGCTAATCTTTAATGTGTGCTTAGTGTGTTACTTCAAAAAACATAAGACCTTATTGTGAATTTTTTTTTATACTTTACAGGAATCCGAAAAGGAAGGCACTCTGATAGTTTTTGTTTTCCAGATGAAGAAATTAAGGCAAAGCAAGTCTGGGTAACTCAGCCGAGGTCACTCACCTGATATGTGGTAAGAAATAGTGCTGCCAAGTAAACCCATGCAATGGTTTCAAAGTCCACACTATAATGAAGTACTATATATACTCATCTTTGTGACCCCATTGCCTTAGGCTAAGTATCTAAAAGATGCATAACAAGTGGCTTCATAAGTGAATATTATTTTTTAAATAGAGGAATGTTATTGCAAATGTACCAGTGAAATGCATTCATACAGTCTCACTTTTCTGGTTGTGTCAAAATCATACTTTTCTTTTTATTTTATAAAATCCCTCTGTTACTGATATGGAAATTATCTTCTTGACCTACTGACCCAACAGCAAGAATAATAAGTGACTACCATTGAAATGATTCAAATTTTACAAATAGCTAAATAATTATATAAAATAGTTCTTGGCAGTTACAGTGGCTAGCTTTGCCACCCTTTCTAAATTTAGAGTTCTTTATGTTGGTTTTCATTTTTACTTATTTGTTTACTTGATTTAATGACAGCAGTAGATTAGGCATTGGTATGGTATTGGATAATCTTGAAATAAAATAAACGGATGAAGCAATTTTCCACATTGTATGCCTCCTGCGGAATGAAGGGATTGCTAAGACTTTGACATAATTCATGAAAATAAGTGACTATAATTACCTAAGTGGATATTTCACTTTTTACATGGGAGAAATCCTGCCTCAACAGTTGGTGATTTCTTGAACTCTTAAGCATAAAAACAGGGCAATTCCTTATTTTTCAATATAATTAGATTTGTATGTTAAGCTTTAAAAGAGAAAAAATGCTAATACACACTTTGGAATTAAATGTAGTTCTGGGTAATAGAAAATATTTAAGGAAATGAGCAGAATTATATGCATTAAAGAAGAATTAAAGAAGAATCTTTACAAAGCATACCAATACTCAGTACTCCTACTGTGACCGGTATTTGATTTTTTTTTTAATCAAATGAATTGACTGTGTATTGCCTGTGTGTATGTTTATGTGCATCTATGTGCACACATATGCGTGTGTATATATATATATATATATACACAAACATATATTTATGTGCGTATGTGTGCATGTGTGTGTGTCCAAATGTATTTGAAGTTTTCTTTGGATCACAGCACAAGAAAAAGATGCTGACATACCTTGAGTAATGGGCAGACAGTTCCTCAGATCAATTAAACAAAATGAGCTTTATAAGAAAAACATTAAGCAAATTTCTTCCTGGATTATTTTTCTAAAAGAAAATTTCTTTTGTAATTGATAGCTTGAAACCTAATTGAAGTTTATGTCAAATATTTGGCAGTGCTTCAAGGAAAATGATGTGCTTCACCTTGATTCTCTAATTGAGATGCGTAGGGGTGCTTTTCTTCTTTTTTATCTGAAAGTGTTGTGGTGACATTGTCTACATGGGATGTTTCAACTTGGGTTCTTCCTTCTTTTCTTGCTGAGTGCTAAATTGTTTTTTAGTCTATCTGGCAATCTGTTATTTTTTTCACCCCCCACAAGGTTTAGTATTTGTCCTTGAAGAGTTGTCAACTGCAAAACGCAAAGAAAATTGTATATCCAATTAAAGTAAGGCAAAACACAACTGTCAAATAAAACTCATTAACCCCCTGAGTACCATAATTTCTGGTATATCTGACAGGTTTCTTCGCAGCTCCTTCAACTCTAGTCATTTCCAATTCCCTTCCTCTCTTTTCAAGATAGTGCTTATGGGACAGTTTTACAGTCTATAATGTGTAATGTCAATAAAGTTTTGTCAACAGTTGTAATCCAAATGTAAGCAGCGTATTTACTAAACCCATTTTCCTAGTGAATAGTTTATTTTGAAGTATAATAGTTAATCCTTATTTTACATGTAGATTTTATTAGTATTCTTTTTTTTTCTCAACATGTATACTGAGTTCCCACTGCTTTCCAGGAACTATGCTATCCACTGGATACAAAACATTGAATGAGGCAGAAAGGTTACTGCCTTTCTGATTTTACACTCTAGTGAGATATATAAGCAACTAATAAACTCTGATTTAACTACAACTGTTTTAAGTGACATGACAGAACAGGACAGGGTACTATGAGAGCAACCAATATTTAGAGAACAGCCTTGGGCTCACTCTAAAGGCTAAACAGAAAGGGATTAAGCTGTTGAGAGATGAGGAAATGCTTCATGTAAGGCTTGTGTGAGGCTATAAGAAGGAAACAGGGATATTAATAATGATGATGGTGGTAAGGGAGAGTGGGAGGGTGAGGAGAAAGGTAGCTAACATTTGTTTTGGGCTTACTATTCTCAGTTTTGATGACTCGCAGCTATAGGTTACAGAAAATAATGATGCTAATTGGCTTTAAAAATAAGAAAGCATAATACCTCTCATGTAGTCCAGAAGCAGGGAACATCATATAGGTTGGAATTATCAAAAACCCAGGCTTTACATCTCCTGCCCATTCAAATCAGTGTGTGAACTTGGCTCTTGGGCTGGCTCTACTCATGGTTGGATTTGTAGAGTGGCAGCCGTATTTCCAGGCATTATATCCAGACATGACAATATTCAGAGGAAGACATTTTTCTCCATTTCATCTCTCCTTTTAGGAGAGAAAAATCTTTTCCAAGATGACCTGAGCTTACTTTCTTTTATGTTTTTTTAGGCAGAATTGGGACACATTGTCCCAATAGTTCACTTCTAAGTGAACCATTGAAATGGAGAATGGAATTGACAAATGGTATGATAAAATTAGGAACGGAAATTTGCGAGTCAAGCCCCATGACCACTTCAGATATTCTAAAGTGTCTTCATGCCACTTAATGCATAGTTTGAAAACTCTAGATACATTTCTTAAAGGAGTCTTATTAGTTAAAACATATTTTCAGTTTTAAAATCATTTTTATAATCATTTTATGGCAACTATTATTAACATATCTGCTACTTAAATTAGTAAACAGAATTTGAGAAAACTAGTATTTTAGGAATTTTGTTGTTGATGTTCATTTATGCATAGCATTCTAAATATGAAGAAAAGGTGGCTGATTTTATTGGAAATCGTACATTTTATCTTCCTTACCATTCACTGTGACAATGAGTATTATGTCACATTGTCTTTACCAACATGAGACATTAGTCACAGAAGAAACTGAAAAAAGGAGAAAATTAAAAATATCACAAAGAAAATCTTTGTATTGACTATACCTGACCACCTTCTTATAATATTGATAGCATAATTATAATAATAGTTATTGTTCATTGAGACATAAATGTCTGGTGGGTGTTAGACATTTAGTATCTTAACTTTCATAAAGTCACTATGTAGGGTGTGTTTTTACTCCCATATCAAAAATGAGAATCTTGGGGTTCAGAAATTTAAACACAGCTGACCAGTGGGAGAGGCTGGCAAGATTTACACTTATCTGTCCTACTCTAAAGCCATTCTCTTATTACACAAACACTATGCCTGGCATTGTCTCAGCCCTGGAAATTCCCTGAGGAATCAGAATATGGCTTTAACAATCAATCACTTTTGGAAATCCCATGATAAATTTTCACTTATAAGTCATCTGTCAATAAAACTTTAAGAAGTTTAAATTTCTGCCTTTCTTGGATAGCACCCTAATTAAAGTAGATTTACCATGATTTCTCTCTTTCTGGCAATTTCAATTTGAAAATCTTGCTACTTTTCTTTAATTATCTTAAGCTTAGCTTTCTAAAGATTGAACAGCACATGAAAAGACATTTATTTGCCATGAATTTTATGCTTCATGCTTGGCTTAAGTGGAAGAGTGTATTTTCTTGCAGGAAAGTTAAAGATATTTCTGATTTGGGGTAGAGTATGATGGTCTTCATTTTTTATTCTGATGTATTTTCACAAGTTTTTTTGTATCCACTCACTAGTGTCCTTTTATATGAGATATCTTTCATTTTACTCTTTTGAAAAGAAATAGTAATAATATAAGAGTAACTTCAAGTGAACTAAACAAATCAGAAAGCTTCAGTCTAGCTCATTTTCTTTTGGTTATAGTCATTGCTTTTCCTGTTGTGCACCTACTCTCCCATAGATTTATTGAGGATGTGACTATGCTGGCCGAGTCCCATCGCTATTTCCGCAGGTAGGTAAGGATATTTTAAGATACAGAAATGATAGATTAAACAGATAGTCTTTAAGATAGATGAGGCATATAGAAAACAGTAGGCTGTATTTCCCTTCCCTGGGGCTGGCCTACTTTGGCATTGAGTTTACATTTCAGGGAAGCCAGGATTCTAGCTCCTCGTTCCCATAATGCCTTTTAGTTACTATGATTTAATAAAAAAAAAATACAAGACACCAATTAAATTTGATTTTCACATAAGCAATGAATAATATATCAGGAAGTATGCCCCATGCAATACTGTGAACATTCAGAGTAGCCACCTAATGCCAAAGTAATATAAACCTTACCACAAATGACCAAGGGCCAGGACTATGACCTTTTCATTTATACAACTTATCAGATTCCCTGGACTTGCTAAAGCAGCAAATGTTGATTGGTATTGGTGATTGATAGAAGATGTGGGTCCCAGTGATAAGAGAAGGCAATGAGAAGGACAAAAAAGTATTTGCTTGACAAATGTCTGTTGAACTGAATGCATTGTCTCAGATTCTGATAGCAGAGCTTGAAGATGTTAATACTTATTTGTACTCCCAAGAGGCAGTAATTAACAAAAGTTGTTAGAGCACCTAAAAGCTCTGGGAAATGACACCATATCAGAAATGATTATCATTGCCATCAAATGTCTAATCAGTTTCACAATGTTAGCACAAAAAGACTAATAGTATCACCAAAGAGCATTCAAAAAGTGGATTTTCATAATATCACCTAAAACATTTTCTACTATATACTACCTTCGTACTTTGGGGTAGTAAGATAAAGGTTATCACTAAATAGCCAAAAATAATAATTTGCTTGATTAAGCAGCTGACTACGTAGCAAGTACTAACTTAAAGAATTCTCTGGAATAGTTATCCAGAATTTAAAGGAAATTATCTGATATAGGTTTTAACAAAAGCAGATCTTTTTTTGATGTTCTTTGCAAATCTTAGAGAAATATATACTGACAATATCATTAAATGTTGTGACAGGTTTTTTTTTTTCTATGTGTAATTCAGAATCTGGCTGAATAGTTCATGCATTTTGCTTATGTGATATGTTTTGATTTGTATCTTTTAAGATGTAGAACCAGAATCAAACTGACTCATGATCCTTCCTAGGCATCCATAGCTCCTGTCACTAACCCTATGACATTTCATAGGCAGTTAGTTCAAAAGTTTACGCACACACAACTATCCCAAGTATATCTGAAATATTGGAGGCAGCGGCAGGTTATGCCTGACTACAACTCAAACATTGTTTTCACAACAATCTGTGATGTTTGTCTGGACTAACCACTTGCCATTTGAAATCGGAACCTTGGAAAATTGTCAGAGTTTAAAATGTAAACTAGATCATCAACCATATCTGAATATTTCTGAGAGAAAAAAGTTCACAATTTATGAGTCCTAAATATTTTCTATGATGTTATACTTTCTTCAGGCAGCATTTGCCTTTAATTAAGAAAAAAATAAAATAAACATTCCCCAAAAGTTCAATGTATTTCTTTTAAAAAAAGTATTACTAATAAGCAGTATAACTATAGTGTTATAATATTCAAAATACTGATTGAAGAAGAGTCATTTTGAATTATAAAAATGCAGTTACAAGGTATACTAAACAAAAGCAGAAAATTTATGAACTCTGAGTCCAGAAACTAGACTCTATTTATTCAGCCTCAGTTTCCTCATCTACACATGAGAGAACTGACATAAATATTGTTTAATATTTTTATAATACTGGGATCTTAAAAGCAATATTGTTAAATTTAAGCAATACAATAGCTTTAAATAGATCTGAAAGTACATTATTTTTATTAATGAGAAAGGTTGTTTAATATGGTATTCATATGATTATTCCTGTGTGATGCCTTTTTAAATGAAGGCTCTTCTAAAGTCTTGAAAACCTTAAGAGTAATTAATCTCTACTGAATCTGACTCTGTTAATCACTTGTTACAAATACACTTGAAATAAATAGCACAAATATTCAGGTATGAGGAGCCTCTGCATTTTCTACCTTGCGTCCTATGTTGTAGTCCAACGACTCTGGATATTTCCAGGTAAGTGTGGAAAAACACATTATAGTTTATGCTACTGAAGAGTCAGGTGCTATGTTACTCAGTAAGGTGTTTCTACAGAAAACAATCAGTAAATGGCGAAACAGACTATTTTAACCCCAGAATTCTACAATAACAAAGAAATAGCATCTCTAACTTCCTTTCCTTATCACTTAACTGGGAATAACATAAATAAAATAATGTAATAAAATATGGTGGAAATAAAAGTTACATTATATAGCTAATTAATCTATCTCATAGTCTGGGCTCTGCCTTATTCTTGACAAATAGTGGAATTGCACACATCATGATTCAAAGTTAGTTTCAACATATACCTTGCTTTGAGTCCTGAAATGTGAGCAGAAATAGCATATGCCACTTCACTGCAGAAGCATTAA
Organism: Rhinopithecus bieti; assembly: GCF_001698545.2. NCBI lineage: Eukaryota > Metazoa > Chordata > Mammalia > Primates > Cercopithecidae > Rhinopithecus > Rhinopithecus bieti. Next base: position 330,341 of record NW_016811970.1, read on the forward strand.
GAGTCTGTACTTTGTTATATATTTTTTTCCTCTGCTGCAGGCAAAAAAAAAAAGTGTTCAAGAAGATAGTGTCCCCTCATTAGCCTAGGTTCTGAAATAAGGACAGAGTGAAGCAGAGCTTGCAGGTTACAGACTGTCCAGGGTAACAAGTGCAACATATGAAATGTTGTTTTAAGTAACTGAGGTTAACCTAACACAATCTACAGACTCATGTGAACAAAACAATTTCCAGTTTTGCTTTTACAAGATAAAACTCAGATAGGTTGAAAGTAAAAGTATAAAAAAGATACAGAAAAATAATTTTAAAAAGTCCTGTATTAGAAGCCCAGATTAATGGTTATATACTTAATAGCTGGTAATATAGAATTAAGGGGAAATGTATTATTTTAGATAAAGACAATCAATATTTTACAAAATAAATATTTAATTCATTGAAGTATATAACAGATGTCAGCTTGTATTTTTACTTCATAATATAGCCTCAAAATAAATGTAGCAAAGTATATGTAATAACAAAAAACCTGGCAAATCCTTCATTATAAGGGAAGATGTTAAAATAAGTTCCTTAATATATCATGGATCAAGCAGACAATTATTAAGCAAAATTAAGATTTGAAAACAAGACTATCAAGATTTTTTTTTTAATTAAATAGAGATGGGGTCTCACTATATTGTGAGGCTGGCATTACATGCCTGAGTTCAAGTGATCCTCTTGCCTTGGCCTTCCAAAATGCTAAGACTATAGACATGAGCCCCCATGCCTGGCCTCAAGGCTTATATATTTATTTACTTATATTTTTTAAAATTATTTTTCTCAAAAAAAAGATGGGGTCTTGCCATGTTGCCTAGGCTGGTCTCAAACTTCTGGGCTCAGGTGATCCTTCCACCTCCACCTCTCAAAGTGCTGGAATTACAGGTATGAGCCACCACAACTGGCCTCAGTACTTATTTAATGGACATATATGGAATAAAAAAATCGTAGAATAAGATACCTTCTTTTCAAATCCTTAGGACAATATACAATTTGATCATATACTCATTTATAAACAAAATCCTAATAAATGTTAAAGAACTGATATTGTATACATAAGATAATCTCTAAGCTAAAGTCAATTTGGTCAGTAAAAATTGAAACACATGGCAAAATGAAAAAACGTATATTCTTAAATGAACTTTAAGTTATTCACCAGTAAAATAAAAGTCAGAATACAAATTTTAAAATAAACCCCAGAACAGAATACTAATGATGCTATGCCATTTTAAACCTCACAGGAAGCAAATAAAGGAGTAATTTGATGGCAGTTAATGTATATACATACTTATATTAGAATGGAAGAAATGTTGAATATTGATGACATAAATGTTCAACTGAAAGTCATGGAAAAGAATAAGATAATTCATCACAGACACATAGAAAGAACAAAGTAGCAAATACAACTTCAGAAATTCATGAAATAGAAAACAGAGACACCGATTAGAGAATCAGCAAAGTTGGTTCTTTGACGTGACTATAAAAGTAATGTTTTCAGAATGAGAAAATATCTACAGATGCAACATAGCTCAATATTCACTTAGAGAATGCTACAAAGAGCTTTCAGTTCATATATTTGAAATTTTAAAGGAAGTTAAAGCCCCTTCAAGTGTTTTCCTAACAGCAATTTGCATAAGGGTGCGATAATATTACCTAAACCTTTGAAAGAAAAACTAGAATGTAATAGGCAGCAAGCTTCTGGCATTCACATAGGTCTTTGAAAAACTCATGTTCCCACTATCCAGAGGGAATAGACATCATAATATTAGAACATTAGATGGAATTGACAGAAATGTAGCATTGAAGTGTTGGGATAAATTATTCTTGGACAAAACACTAGTTTGGACCCAGCCTTAAAAACTTTGCTTCATAGCTGACCGAAACCAAACAAACAACAACAACAACACACCACTAAATCTCTATTTATAGAAATATTGTAAGACGTAGTAATAGGTAACTTAAACTTTACTGTTTTCCATAACTGGCATCAAATAAAATCACGAGATATGCACAGAAGCAGAAAAGCATTATCTTTAACTAGGGACAAAATATTCAATAGAAAGAGACCCTGATGATCAAGCTAGAAAACAAGGATATTAAGCTATGGTATGTACTGTACATTCAAGAATGCAGAAAAAAAAAAAAACAGAAGCTTGCTAAGGATAGCAATGGAAGATTAAAAGAAAACACTCAAAAGCAAAATATAATGTCTGAATTTTACAAAATAACTTGGTTAGAATAGAAGCAGATTAGAAACTCAGAAAAAAAAATGAATTTGGTTATACAGTGATAGAAACTATCCAAAATGAAGTATACAGACAAAATAAGGACTGAAAAAATGACATTAAAGTATAATAGCAATTGTTTTAAATGTGTAATTGATGTCTCAGGAAGAGAATCAAAGGAGTGGTTTGAAGACATAAATATTTACCATTTTCTAAAACTGATAAAAACTCTAAATCCACAGGTGCAAATAACTTAACGAACCTCCAAAGGAACAAACAAAGATACCCCAGGAACATCCTAATCAAACTGCTGAAATTCATTGATAAAAGGACAATTCTAAAAGTAGACAGAAAAAAAGACAAATTATCTATAGAGAAAGGAATGTAAAATATATAGTATATTTTTCATCAGAAACTGTACAAACTACAATATTGAATAATATGATTAAGTGCTGAGAATAATAGATCAATATAGAATTCTTTACCCAGAAAAAATATATAATAACAACTAAAAAATAATGACTATTTCAGACAAACAAAAACTGTGTAAATTCACTTCCAGCAGATTGTACTCTAAGAAATGATAAAGGAATTCTTCCAAGTAGGTGAAAAGTATAGCAGATAAAAGTTTGTATCTAAGTAAAATATGTGGGGAAGTAGGAAATAAGCTTTTAATATTATAATTATTTTAAAAGATAATTGACTACTTAATGCAAAGATAAAGTCTATGGTGACAAAAGTAAAAAAGGCAAGAAAAGATAATGAAAGTATACTGTCATAGACTTTATGTTACACGTGAATTGGCTTAATATTATTTGAAAGTAAACTCTCATAAATAAAGATGTATATTATAAATGTCAAAGCAATTATTCAAAATTAAACATAAAATACAGATACAGGATCCAAAATAGAGGTAAAATTAAATCATAAAATTTTAATTAATTCAGCGGAAAGCAAGAAAAGATTTAAAAGTAACAAACCACTGAGAAGGTAATATTAAATAAATAGCAAACAACAAATTATATAAATCCATTAAATTTAAAAGGTCTAAATATCCCAATTAAAAAGCAGATTTGCCTGGTAGATTAAAAAAAAAAAGACCTGACTGTTTTAATATCTGTAAAAAGTCACTTAACTTATGAAGATACATACATGACTCAAGTAAAAAGTTGGAACAAAGTATACAATACAAACATTAATCAAAAGTAAGCTGGAGTAGTTGTGTTAATATGAGACAAGGGCATGTAAGAATGGTGAATATTACCAGAGATAGAGACATTTCATAATGACAAATAAGTGAAGTCCTCAAGACATGACAATTCTGTGTATGCTACTGATAATGAGCTTGAAAATATATGATGCAAAATGAATAGAAATGAAAGAGAAACTGATAAAGCCACATTTCTTTCTCAGTAATTGATAGAACAAATACAGGAAAGGAAGAATACAGGAGACTTGAACAATGCTCTCAACCAACTCAATCTAATTAGCAGTTTTAGAATACTATAGACAGCAACATAAGAAAATACCTTAAATAATACATGGGACATTCGCCAACTTAGTTTATATTGTGAGCTGTAACGCAGCTCTTAATAAATTTCAAAGTATCCAAATCAGATAATTGGTACTCTGAACATAGTGGAACTAAATTATAAATTAATAACAAAAAGACCTCTGGAAATGCCTGAATATTTGAAAATTTATAAATGAAAGCATAACATATCAACACTTGCAGAATGTATTTAAAGCATTTCTAGTATGCTTATATTTTTTTACAACAGTTTTAAGTAAGTTACTTAAGCATTTACTTTAAGAAATAAGAAAAATAAAAGTGTCCCAAATAAACAGAAGAACAGAAGAAATAAAGTTAAGATCAGAATACAAGAGCATTGTGAACAAAACCTACAGAGAAAATAAATGAAACCAAAGGTTAATTCTTTGAAAAGTTCAATAAAATGACAAGCTTTTAGCCAGACTGATGAGGAACAAAACTATCAATTAACAATTTGTGCTAATATATTCCACAACTTAGTCATTATATGCAACATATTCTACAACAAATTGCATGGAAGATAGAAATCAGTAAAACTCTTTCGAGAAGAAGTAGATAAATAGCTTCATATTTATTAAAGTAAGTTGTAGGCTAAATTTTTCCCACAAAAGCAAAGGAACAAACAATAACAAAAATGCTAAATTCCAGGTCCACGTGGCTTCACTGACAAATTTTATGAAACATTCGGTAAAAAAATCATACCCGTTCTCTTATAGACATAGTAGAGGAGAGAGTACAATTCATTTAATAAGTCCTGTGTTTTCCTGATACCATTACAAGACAATGATATTACAAGAAAAGAAAACTACAAACTAATATCCTTCATGAACACAGTCACAAAACCTTTAATACAATTTTAGCAATAAAACCCTCAATGTATTACAAAGAGAAAATAATTCAGGTGTAATTTACCCCAAGAAAGCAAGGTTTATTAACCTTCAAAATCAAGGAATATAATTTAACATCTTAACAGGCTTTCCAAAAAAAAGAAATCCATGTGATAATATCTACAGAGGCAGAAAAATCACTTTAAACAACATATTACCCATTCATTAAAAAATACTCTCAGGAAACTAGAAATAGGAATTATCTTCCCCAAACTAATAAACAGTGTCAACTAACATCATGTTTAATTTTGAAATACTAGTGCTTTCACTCCTTGTATTTTTTACCCATTTTGATGGAATTAAAAAAAATCTCTATATAATATCAAATAGCTAACATTTGTTTTTGCTCATCTTTGTGGCAGAAATCGCTGTCTCTAATTAATTTTGGATGACTATTATTATTTATTTCTTGTTTGCTTGGGGTGTACTGTGTTCCTTTTCTTCTAACTTCTTAAGGTAGAATTTAGCTTATGTTATTTCAGACTTTCTTTTTTTCTGATAAAAGCATTTAAATATAAAATTATCCAATTGATGGCAATACCTGACATTTAGTAAATGTTTATTAGATGCCACACACTTTCCTAAATGCTTTATGTGTATTAACTGATTTAATCTGCATATTCTCTGACCAAATTATCATTGTATGTACAGCTCTGTCTTATTATAACATAGTTAATGCACAAAGAACTTGACACAATGTGTCCAAGCACACACACCTGGTACTGGGAGAGCTAGAATTTTAAGGTTAGGCTATGAATCCACAGCCCAATATACTATCCTGCTATTTGGTATATTGATAAATAGGCCACCAAAATAATATCACTGGCAGAATTTCTTTATCTGGTATTCCAGCTTACTATGCTTTGTTCTGTGGCTAAATTTATTCCATTACTGATTTATTACTTTCACCTCTAATATTTTATTAATATACAATATTTTCAGCTGAATATATTTTATGACTTTTGTCTCTTTTATTTCCAGTAGCATCCCTTATTTCTTGTGAATTATTTAATATGCAAAATATAAGCAATTGTTTTTGTGGTTTCATTAGTTTTATTTTCTTTAGAAATGTCATTCAGTTCAGTGTATTCCATTGAATGTGCACAGTCACTGCTCAAGTTTCTGATCTTTTTTTTTTTGTGAGCCTGTATTGTATGTTTTATCAGTTAAGGTAAATATTAAATGTCATACCTGGGGAAAGGGGTGAAAGGTGAGATGAAGGGGTATGGATGGTGTTCAGAACTATCTTGGGGCAGTTGTCACAAATATTATAATAGGACTTAACGACTCTGTGTTTAGTTTCTCAGCCCAAAGATCCTGACTCCTTGGCACTTCGGCCACAAGACCTACTTTTTCCAAAGAAATGTCTATTAAGAGGGAATTTGTTACAAGCTCCCCACCCCCACTGGGCTCCAAAGCCTCTCTTAGACAACACTGAAACAGAACTAATATTTTTCTGATTTGCAAAACAGAAGATAAGTCACAGAAAATATTTTACTCAAGGTGATGTGGAAAAGAAAAAGACACACATTTAAAAAAAAAAAAATCTGATCCAAAACAATGCTACTTTACTGACATCTTGCACTCTTCAACATAGGTCTACCATTTCCTCTTACCGTATACCCAACCACTGGTTTATTGGCTTTCCTGGTATTTTTCATGTGAATTTTTCAAATCCATTAATTTCCCTATTACTTTGGGAATATTTTAAAGTTTGACCCAGAGAAGAGCACAAGCAGCCCACACATATTTTCTATTTTGTTAAATTGGAAATTAATGTGTAAAATTTTATTTGTTCTAAGAATGTCTTAATGAATGACTTAGATCAAATAAGTTTTAACCTATGTATTATTATATGCAGTGAAAATTTAAAGTAATATTAACTCGTTTTTTCTGGTTCCAGAAATGTAGTGTTAGTGTGAAATTATAGTTATCTCTAAGTCTAACATTAACATTTCTTGAAATGACTATATTCATTATATATAGAAAATATAAAATGAAGTCTCAAAGCTCTTCAGAGTAGACCTCTTAATGAGTTCAAGTTGTCAAGAAGGTGTTTAAGCTCTAAGATACATTTTGTCCATGTTACATCATCTAGAGAGTTTAGACTTTTTCACCAGCTCTGCAAACTTTTTTTGATTCTGCCAATCTTCTTCATATATACTAAAATAAAACAACTAAATTTTAAAACTAAGGAACTCATTTTCTAAAATCTAGTTCTCTTAAAGTTACTATTAGAACTATTGAAATTAGTTAACAGATAAGGCATCATGCTTAATCTTATTTCAACAAATTCCAAGAGATAATCTTTGATCATTTTGAGATATGTCAAGAAGTCTGCTATATCTAGAAAGATAGTCCTTTTCTCCTTTATGCAATTTAAGATTATATATGATTCTATTAGACCAGATATCTTGTCATTAGCAGAGCTGTGCAAGCTTATTTAGTCCAGGTTGAACTCAATTCCCCATGGTGAAAGAGTTCACACATATTCCAACTTGACTACAAGCTCAAGAGAAAACTAGCCAAGTAAGGAGTATGACGATACAACATAATCCATGACATTGAATTACTTGAATCAGTGCAAAACACTGCATGGTAATCAATTTACTTTTCAAGGATGTAGAAGAAGAATGCAGGTTTTTGTTGTTGTTGTTGTTGTTGTTGTTGTTGTTGTTGTTTAAGTAAGATTTAGTTCTTGCATATCAGAGGAGTGCAAGGGTCTTTTCTTAGTGGAAACTTTAAATCATAGGATTCTATCAAAGTCCATTTGTGTGCAAGGATTATCTTTTGTCTCTGACCTAAATGCTTAGCCAAACATTAAAAATAATATTACATAAGTATGAGAAACAAAGCCTATTTCAGGGAACATGGCAAGTACCTCAGCGATCGTTTCGAAAAACAACCTTCAAATTTGTTAACACTTCTCCTATCACGTCTATGTTCCTCCCTTCATGTCGGGCTCTGTTGCTGCTTAACCAACAGAATATGGTAAAAGTGATAATTTGCCAGTATCTGTGCTCAATCCTTAGGAGAATGACACCATCTCCTTTCTGACTCTTGGAATATTTGTTCCTGTGAACTAGTCCCCGAGCAGAGGAAAAGCCCAAGCTCCCAACCCCATGGAGACACTCAATATCCAGCATCAAATTGCCAAGTTGCAAGACTGAATCATTTAGAAGTGGATCTTCTAGCCCAGGTAAACTTCCCCAGCTAGCACCATGTTGAGTGAAGTTTAGATGATTCCACCAATCCCTGCTAAAATTACAAATTTGTAAGCAGAATAAATCATTTTTATGGGTAATAGCATTGAAATATTCATACAGCTTCTTGCACAACTATGGATAGCTAGAAAAATTACATTCTTGGGGCCTTTATGTTCTATATAGGTTTCAGGCATTTGTGGAAATGTTCATTTTATGTTGCAAGTTCTAACTAAAAGAGACACATGTAACATCCTGCTTCCTCAAGTTAGCACAGTCCTTGTAAAAATCAGCAGCCCCTTTTAAAAGCAATATTTTGGTGAAGGACTTTCCTGTACAGATGAAAAACTGAAGACAAAATATTCAAGTAACACGGGAATAAGAAATGAAAGGATGAGGAATTACAGAACTGCAGAGGCAGCTTTTGAAGTCTTAGATAATTTAAAGTCAAAGAATAATAAAGTTAAATACCTACCTTCTTGTCTTGAGGAATAGAATGATGTAAATAGAGTTCTCTAATTGTGAAAGGGTCTCATTTCTTTATCTGCTGAGCTAAGTGAATAGAAGCTAAGGTTTAGAATTTGTTGCTGCAAATGGCCAAATTGTAAGTTCAGATAAATTCACGGTCTTGGTCTAAGTTGCGTGTAAATATAAGACATTGGCCAAAAAGAGTAGAACAAAAAAAATGGGGATATTTAAGAAAAATCAAATGATTCAGAAGACCTCTGAATTCCTTAGTTCTTCCCCCAATTAATAACCCTCAAGAACAGAGCACCTTCTCCCTCATTTACAGAAGCTACTTGCTTTTCCTTTGCTTGAAGAGGTCATTCTGCCTTTACCTGAGAGATCACACTTTGTAGGATGGAACCGACAATGCCCCTTTTTCTTCCCTCCTTATTATCACTGTATCATACCACTGTATCACTGAACTAGTAACTAGCTTTATACGAAAACTTTTATGAAGGCAGTCAGTATGTGCAAAACCTAATTGTAGAACTGTGATTATTGCAGGAACTCACTTAGGTGCTGCATTGTTAAGTCTTTATTTTCTAGTGACTCTCAGTGCAGCAAACAAGCTGCACGTGGTGGTGTCCTCATGATTTTCTGGATTGAATCATTTAAAACTGAAACTAGTGCTTGTCAAGAATGTTGGGGGTAGGAGAGCAGAAATCATAGGGTGAAATAGAGGGAAATAATTCAACATTGAGAATCTAAAACGTTGGGAAAAAACTTTTTGTATGTGAACCCTCATTCCAACCTTTGCATCTGTTTTACAAGAGAATATAGAGAACAACTATATTATTTTCCCAGGGTTGCTGTTACAAAATGCCACAAACTGTGTGGCTGAAAGAACAGAAAATTTCTCTCACAGTTCTAGAGCCTAGAAGTTCAAGATCAATGTGTCAGCAGGATTGGTTGCTTCTGAGGGTTGTAAGAATCTTTTCCATGCCTCTTTCATAGCTTCTGGCTGTTGGCTAATACTCTTTGGCATTCCTCAGCTTGTAGATGCATCACCTAAAGTTTTGCTTTCAACTTCATATGGTGTTCTTTCCGTGGGCATGTCTATTCCTGTAAGCAAAGTGCACCTTTTCATAAGGACACCCATCATATTGGATTAATGACCTAATCTTAACTTGATCACTTGCAAAAACCCTGTACTCCAAAATAAAGTGACATTCATAGGTACTGGAGATTAGGACTTCTAACATCTTTTGGAGGAACGCAGTTTAACCCGTAACAACAAGTAAAGATGTGAAAAATATTTTGGCAAGCAGAGCACCAGTCTATATTTATAACAGATTATTGACTTCATCTCTCTGTTCCTGGTTATGTAACTCTTAGAACACAGAATTCAGTACACAAGGATGAAATAATCAGTTCAATTTCATTGTAGTGCAGGATTTGAGTAAGTGGCTGTTTCAAACTCCAGTTCTCTAAACTTTCTTCAGTTATCTAGAGTTTGTTTTGTTTCTTTTAAAAATACAAATTGATGTATAAAGATTGTTGTTTCTATCAAAACTAGAAATCAACTGGTAATTCTGAATATGGAAAAGAAAACTGAGTTTTGACAGAAAATTTTAAGGAGGAATAAAGTAAAAGTCGGAAGTGTGACTGTGTTTGAGAATACAACTACAAAGGATGTGCTAAAAAAAATAGGGTTCTGGGCTGGGTGCAGGGGCTCAGGCTTGAAATCCCAGCACTTTGGGAGGCTGAGCGGGCAGATCACAAGGTCAGGAGATCGAGACCATCCTGGCCAACATGATAAAACCCCGTCTCTAGTAAAAATACAAAAGTTAGCCAGGCATGGTGGTGCCCACCTGTAATCCCAGCTACTTCAGAGGATGAGGCAGGAGAATCACTTGAACCCCGGGAGATGGAGGTTGCAGTGAGCCGAGATCATGCCATTGCCCTCCAGCTTTGACAATAGAGTGAGATTCCCTCCCAAACAAAAGAAAACAAAAATAGGTTTCTGGGCATTGTAGGTGGATAGCTGTGGTTCCAATAAAAAGAAGCTTAGCATATTGGAAAAATGATTTGTATTGAAAATAATACAGTGTAAGAAACTAATATTAGTTTTTTTTGTACTTTTATATTAGTGAGAGAATATTACACATTTAGCCACTAAGGGAATCTTTAGCATATATCTGTCTTGTAGCTATACTGTAGCTACTCTGGCAGTATTTGTTGAATGAATGAATGAAAGAACTAATGAATTAGTCAATTTCTTTCTTTCTTTTTTTTTTTTTTAAATGGAGTCTTGCTCTGTCCCCCAGGCTGGAGTGCAGTGACACGATCTCAGCTAACTGCAAGCTCCGCCTGCCGGGTTCATGCCATTCTCCTGCCTCAGCCTCTGGAGTAGCTGGGACTACAGGCACCCTCCACCACGCCTAATCTTTTGTATTTTTAGTAGAGACGGGGTTTCACCATGTTAGCCAGGATGGTCTCGATCTCCTGACCTCGTGATCTGCCCGCCTTGGCCTCCCAAAGTGCTGGGATTACAGGTGTTAGCCACTGTGTCTGGTCGCGAGTCAATTTCTCAAGTAAAATATACAATAGAAAATCTCATTGCTTCTCTTATTGCCTGGCACAGTAAAACAGAATATAAATTACTAAATGATGGTATTTAGAGAACTATGCAGGTGGAAGATCCTAGCAAAACACAATTATGGAAACTGTTCATGGCCCAGATGAAAACTTAACTGGGAATGTGGGAGTTAGGATCCTGTAGTAATCATTGATAGTATCCCAATAAGGAGATTTCCCTATTTTGTACACATATACAAAAGGAAAATCAAGTGCAAAACCATAAAAAGTAATTGAATTTTGTCATGGCATTGAAAAATGATTTATAAAGAATCACTGTTTTCCTTGTGGGTTGCCATTTATTGTTATTACACTATTTATGAAACAAAAGAGAATACTATAAATAGCAAGATGTGAAACAGATATGTGATACCTTAAAATAATAGAATACTGAAGTAGAAAAAAGTAAATTAGAAAATTATACCCTAACCTCTGTTTTCACATTATAATGTTAATCAGAACAGGTAAAAAGAAAATTGAAACAAAACCTGTCAACATTAGCACAACCTCTAAGAATTACAGGTTTGACAACTATTTCCATTACCTTTATGTTTTTTGTATGATTTCTTTAGGAGTAATAGTTTTACACCTATATAATGTAGGCAATATTTTAATCCGAATGTCCCCAGTTCACTACTGATGATAGCCACGAAGGGCATTGTGAAATCTTCTCTTCAGATAGCGTCTTGCACATTTCTAGCAAATGTGATTTTACTCTGTTTGTCTCTCTAAAACTGAACTCTATAACAAAGTTACCAAGCTTGTGACTTTGCTTAAGGCACTAAATTCCACAGGCACAATTGATGATGTGCCTAATGTATCCTAGCTTAAATCTAAACTGATAAACAACGAGGAACAAGCACTGCAGAACACCAACAAATTGCAAAACTTAACATTAATGTCTGTTCCTGAAAAGCTCCAGCTACCACTACATTAACTGAAAAAATAACTTCAGAAAAAGAAGCTTCATTTACCAATTAGTTCTGCTGAGTCATTCCCACATGAGACGGAAGAGCCAATAGATCTTCCTTAGAAGAAGCAGACCAGCTGTGCAAGTCCTAGACGGGAGAGATGTGGAGAACTGGGCCAAAGCAGATATTTTCAAAATAATGTGTTACTCTAGTTGTTCCGTTATGGATAATCATAGGGTATGCTATACTTAACTTACTTCCAGTGAAAATATTTTGATTTCGTTTTTTTGAAAATTCTGAAATTAGACGAATTCCAAAAGTTTTATGCAGTTTATTCATTTAAAGTGTATTTTTATTATTTTCTTCTGTTATGGAGGAAAATAAATATACATTTTTAATAAATAAGCAAGGAATCTAAAAGAAAATAATTTGAAACACATGTGATCCTTTGTCTTTCTACCAGCCCACAATTACAGTATTCCATGGAAACGAAAGAAAAAATACAACGCAGACCATCTGTTTATTCTGAGCATCCATGACAGAGTAAGTATACACACTACACTTCAATGTCACTAGAAAAAATTCTGTTCTCTTTTTTTTCTGAAAAACTGTGAAATAATTACACATACAGGCCCTATATGTTATACATACATATTAAACATTGTTATTAATATAAATTAGATTTGCCTAGCATTTTAATAACACTCACAAATACTTCAGGGTGATTTTTTTTCCCAATAGAATCTAGAATGTATGTATGTAGTATTTAGTAGCATATCCTTAGAGCATGTTCATTATCATTTTGATATTTTTCTTTTATTTTAGCAATGCAATCTCACCTGATTTGTTTGCTCTACAAAAGATCATTTTATATGCGTTCTGGGAAGATGGTGGTATAATTTTCATGAGCTCTTTTCCTTTACTTCCTTTACTGTTTTTAAAAGAGGTCTCTTATATATGACAATTTTCTATGGGTAATTTGACATGTATTTGTAGCTTCATCTATCCTAAATATATATGCACCCAATACAGGAGCACCCAGATTCATAAATCAAGTTCTTAGAGACCTACAAAGAGACTTAGACTCCCACACAATAATAGTGGGAGACTTTAACACCCCACTGTCAATATTAGACAGATCAACAAGAGAGAAAGTTAACAAGAATATCCAGGGTTTGAACTCAGCTCTGGACCAAGAGTACCTAATAGACATCTACAGAACGCTCTACCCCAAATCAATAAAATATGCATTCTTCTCAGCACCACATGGCACTTATTCTAAAATCGACCACATAATTGGAAGTAAAACCCTCCTCAACAGATGTAAAAGAACAGACATCATAACAAACTGTCTCTCAGACCACAGTGCAATCAAATTAGAACTCAGGATTAAGAAACTCACTCAAAACTGCACAACTGCATGTAAACTGAATAACCTGCTCCTGAATGATTACTGGGTACATAACGAAATGAAGGCAGAAATAAAGATGTTCTTTGAAACCGATGAGAACAAAGATACAAAATACCAGAATCTCTGGGGCACATTTAAAGCAGTGTGTAGAGGGAAATGTATAGCACTAAATGCCCACAAGAGAAAGCAGAAAAGATCTAAAATTGACACCCTAACATCACAATTAAAAGAACTAGAGAAACAAGAGCAAACAAATTCAAAAACTAGCTGAAGACAAGAAATAACTAAGATCAGAGCAGAACTGAAGGAGATAGAGACACAAAAAACCCTTCAAAAAAATCAGTGAATCCAGGAGCTGGTTTTTTGAAAAGATCAACAAAATAGATAAATGGCTAGTCAGACTAATAGAGAAGAAAAGAGAGAAAAATCAAATAGACACAATAAAAAATGATAAAGGGGATTTCACTACCAATCCCACAGAAACACAAACTACCATCAGAGACTACTATAAACACCTCTATGCATATAAACTAGAAAATCTAGAAGAAGTGGATAAATCCCCAGACACATACACCCTCTCAAGACTAAACCAGGAAGAAGTCACATCCCTGAATAGACCAATAACAAGATCTGAAATTGAGGCAGCAATTAATAGCCTACCAACTAAATAAAGTCCAGGACCAGATGGATTCACAGCTGAATTCTACCAGAGGTACAAAGAGAGCTGGTAGCATTCCTCCTGAAACAATTCCAAAAAAATAGAAAAAAGAGGGAATCCTCCTTAACTCATTTTATGAGGCCAACATCATCTTGATAGCAAACCCTGGCAGAGACACAGCTTCATCAAATTCTGTGCTTAACAAGCTGAATCACTGCCTATCACTACTAATGTACCACATTATCCCCAAATTACTGTTTTCTTTAAAAAAAAAAAGTCAAACTAGCAATATTTCAATAAATCAATCTCTGAGTACTAAAAATATATATTTAGAACTTGGTGATTAATGAACATTTTACTCAACATCTGTTGGACCTCAGATCTGTATTTCATTGTGTGAAATAAAGTATAGCTGTTAATTATACCTAAGAAGTAGTTATACACACTTCAAATAGGGTTCAATTATAACAAGATTTAGATAAAAGCTAATAATTTGAACAAACTTAAAGATGAAAAAGGAAGATTTAAGAATGAAAGATTTATTTTGGTTATTGAAAACCATTTTAACATCTTAAAATCAAAAGATTGTAATATAATTTTGCATGCATGCCTTCATTTATTATTTCCCATTTATTTATTCATCTTATATGCATTAAGCATCTTTTATACCCAGAACTATAATATCATTGAAAGAAATGTAAGAGTGCTACTGAGGTGCCAAAGAGAGCTTCAAAATCCACTTCACACTTATTTTGATACAGCAAGTTAGTACACTAATCTGTTGGAATCCATTTTCAATATTTGGAATTTTGCATCACATAATTATTTTTAGAAATGTGGTGGATAGCTGAGAATAAAAAATAGGTCTTTTTTTTGGATAGGAAAAATTTTAATAATTGTAACAACATCAAAAATGTGGGGAAAATTAAATATACTGACAAAAATCTTATTCCTAAACAAGGTTATATCCTATTTACAAATAATCATCTAAAGCTTTAACACAGGTCAGATACTGAGAATTTATTTCACTATCTTAATTTGCCAACTTTAGACAAATAATAACAAATATTGAATAAACTCAATATAAAGACAGTTTACAGCTTCAGAAACATGTCAGTAGTAGAACTTTATTTTTCTTCTAAATATACCCCTTTTCTTTTTTTTTTCTTTTTTTTTTTTTTTCTTTTTTTGAGACTGAGTTTCACTCTTGTTGCCCAGGCTGGAGTGCAATGGCACGATCTTGGCTCACTGCAACCTCTGCCTCCTGGGTTCAAGCGATTCTCCTGCCTCAGCTTCCCTAGTAGCTGGGATTACAGGAGCCTGTCACCATGCCCAATTAATTTTTTACATTTTTAGTATTTTTAGTAAAGACAGGGTTTCACTAAGTTGGTCAGGCTGGTCTCGAACTCCTAACCTCAGGTGATCCACCCACCTTAGCCTCCCACCCACCTTAGCCTCCCACCACCCACTCCTCCCAAAGTGCTCAGATTACAGGCATGAGCCACCACATCTGCTAATATACCCCTTTATATTTAGGATAAAATTCACTATTTATGGCAGGGGCTATACAAAAGTGAGTCTCACTGAAGATGCTGAGAAATGATGATACTTAAATAATACCTGAATGTATAAACTTACTATATTTGGAATTGTGAACAAAGCAAAGCAATTACATTTCAGAATTTTTTGTGCTCAATAATTTTGTGACATACCTTTCTATGGAATTATGCATGCAGTGAAAAAAAAAGGTATTTTAAGATACCAGCAATAAAACCCCCTTGCTATGAGGTATACACGAAAATGTATAAAGTCAAAGCGGCTTAAAAAGAAGAAACTATTGGAAATATTAATCTTTGAAAGACTAAGAAAGAAATAGGATTAGAATTAGATTAATCTTTGAAAGACCAAGAAATAAGATTAGAATTAAATGACTAGTTTAATCATTTAAAAGGAATTAAACTTTGTGCATTATTAAGTGAATGTACTCATGGTACAAACTATCAATCATGTATTAGGCAATGGAGAAAATATTTTGATTCTCAAAAGGAATAATTCCACAAACTACATTTTACCAGAATCAATTAAAATTAATAATGTATATTAATATTGTATACAAAATTACCCAAACATGAAAAGTTAAACATACATGTTTTATATTATATATATATATATATAATTCCCAAAAAATAAAATAGTTTTTAGCAATGTGACTTTGACTAATAAGCATCAACACTGTTGTCATATAACCAAAGTTAGAGGAAAGTTTTTATTATTAAATATAGAAGCAATAAAGTAAATATATATTATATACAAGTTGATAATTTAGAAAACACAAAAATAAACATGAGAATAATGGGATTAATTAATTTGAAAACATGAAGATGAAATAAATATAATAAAAAGTAGAAAGTAGTAAAGAAGCCTTTAGTCATTAAGTGAAAAAACTGTGACTCAATTGACTACATCAATGAGAAAATAGATGATCTTACAAATATAAAGTCAAAATATGTGGCCATGCCTTGCATTGTGTAGTGGGGGCTTCCATAATGGTGTTGGCTCTACCCTTCTCTGTATGTTAAATTTTGTTAAATGCAAGCTATACTTATGGGTACAATATGGCTATAACATCTCTGGGATCCCCCTCCTAGACGTGAAAACATCTAAATGTGTATTTTTTTGTGTCTTTTTTGAAGAGTAGGAAAACTAGTTAAAGACACCCCCTCAGTATACTTTCTCTCATATCTTTTCGGCCGTAATTGTATATTGTGCCTCTATATCTTTCAGTGGAAAGAAGAATGAAACAAAGATGAATGACTTAGCTCAATCAGGATTCAAGTCTCCAAACCAGGTCAGAAGTGCCTCCCCTGAAGCATTTCGCTATTCAGACGAGGCTGGATCCTTAAACAATACACGGGCAGTGTCTGCCATAAGAAAAATCAGTTGATGATTAAAACTAAATTCTATGTATTAGAGAAAAAATTTTGTCCATTTGTAAGCACATATGAAATTTAATCAGGTAAAATACTCAAATGCATATAATGGATGAATATGTAATACAGAAAGGATAAAACATTAGAATGGCATATAAGTTGAATAAAGTGAATAAAATAGAAGAGTTTAAAAAGACTAACTATAACTAACATAAGGAGAGGAATATTTAAACAAAGAAAATTCTGTCCAAAATTATTTCTAAAACTATGCTTAACTATTGCAGATAAATGTTTAATTTGTTCAAGAGTCAAGGAAAAGATTGAAAGCATCCTGATTACTTATCAACATTAGCATATCTTATATCAAAAACATCACATAGATTTTTTAAAGTGTAAAATTACAGTCCAACCTCACTTATGACTATGGATGAACCTAATTAATCTGCTAGGATTAGGTTTAAGTGAAGGAGCAAAAAATGCAAAATTGCAGTCACTTGACATAGAAGTGTATTTCTCTCATATAAATGAAGTCCAAATCTAGGCAGGTTGGGACTTGTGTGGCAGCTACAGAAACACCAAGGACCCAAGTTCATGGTATCATGGTACCTTTCTGCTCCACTGTCCTAAGTGCCTGAATGGTTGCTACAGCTCCAACCATAGCATGCAGGTTCCAAGCTGGAGAAAAAGAAAAGGGGGAAGAACGAAAGTGTACATCTCCTAGACAAATGAAATCCGTTCCAGATTTCCCAGAAGTGACACAAAATACTTCCTGTAATGGGTAAGCACAACTGTGTTACAAGGCCACATCTCAATTCAAGAAAGGTTTAGGAATATAATCCTTTAACTGGACACATTACTGCTCAAATAAACCCACGCTCTTTAATAAAGCAAACATAGAAATTTCTGCCACATGTGTAAAAATTTTTATAAGAAACTAACAAATCTAATGCAGAAATATATTTAAAAATTAAAACATGATTCAGTTGACCTTATTCCTCAATGCAAAGAAAGTTAATATTCTGAAGTCTGTTGATAGCATTTATCACATCATTAAATCAAAGAAGAAAAAATATTTCAAAAGATTGCATTTAGCTAAATTCAACGTCAGTTCCTGGAAAAATTATAATTAAAACTAATATTTAACATAAACAAAATATTTAAAAATAAATAACCAATGTTATTCTGAAACGAAATAAACTTAGTCATTTATTTTATGCCTGAAACAATTCAAAGATGTCTCTTTCATTAATATTATGCATCACTCTTCTGAAACTGCTTTTTATAACACAAATGAGATAATTATATAGGACTTCATCTGATTAGAAAGAAAGCTTTTCATGGGATTCTTGCCTATTTTCCCCAAACTCTATGGAGGATTTACCTCTTTAATTTAGAATCACTGCTCAAAATAACTAAATTTAAAAAAAGGAGAGGGAGCCACAATCATAACTATTATGGAAATATGTATTTTCTTCACAAAATTTGAAAGGCAAAACTGAAAGAAAAAACATTTAGAACATTGTTATTGTATAATCTATTAGTCGAAAATTAAATAAAACATCAATTTTATATTCATAATAAAAAAACAAAACAACTCCATGTATGATATCTTCTATTATTTGCCTGGTACTATTCCAGGTACTGGAATGCCATAAATAATACATTATTTAACATCATGTTCTCTTTGAAGCATACCGTTAAGGGTCATCAATCAAACTTTTCAAATAACAATACCAAATAATAACAAAATTCAGTGTTTCTTAAAGGATACTTAGTGGACAACTTGAATTTGAATGTTCAACAAGTTTCTTCCTGAGTGGACTCTCCAGTTGAGACCTGAATGACTAGAAAAAGAAATGCTAATATCTGAGTTAAGAAGATTACAGCAGAAGAACTATCAAGTATGAAATCTTCAGGTCAAAATAAATTGAATTCACGAAAGAAAGGGTAATGTTTTCTTATAGGAGTGTACGAGAAGAAAACTTTTGAAATTATGAAAATTAAAAACCAAGAAAATATAAATATTTTCAAGAGAAGCAACTGACAGAACAAGAATCGGATATGAAGCAGATATTAGGGTTAGCAGATAGGAACTTTAAAATAATTATAATTAATATGCTAAGAAATCCAGTGGAAAAGGTGGAAGACATTTATAAACAAATGTAAAAACCCAGCAGACAGAAGCATTTTAAAAAAATCAAATACAAAAACTGAAAACAAACAAACCACAATATTGGAGATGAATAATTCCTTTAACTGATGTATCAGTGAACTCAATACAACTGAGGAACAGTCAGTGGCAACAGAAATCACAGCAGGATTCTTATGTAAAAATTAATGAGCTGATTCCAAAATTATATAGACAGTCTAAGGATATAGAATAGCCAAACAATTTTGTAAAGATAGGAACAAAGTTAGAGACCTTACAGTACCTGATTTGAAGGTTTCATAATCAAAACAGTATTATATTTTTAAAATGAGAGTCATATCTCTCAATGGAAGAGAATCAAAGGCCCATAAGTGGACAAACGTATGGTTGATGCATTATTTATAAAGTGTAAAGGTAATTCCATGGAAGAGAATAGATTTAATAAATGAAGCTGAAACATTTAGAAATCTATATAAAAATAAACTTTAATCCATACCTCACACCATATACAAAAAAAAATTTCTGCAGAAATCACAGGAGAATATGTTTATTACCATGTGTTAGGCAAAAAATTCTTAGCTAAAATATTATTCATATGAATTATATAAGAAAATATGTCTAAATTTGACTTCATCAAAATTAACAACTTCTGCTCTTAAAACGATACTATAAAGAAAATAAAAGGAGAATCCACTGTCTGAGAATAAATATTTGCAAATGATACATTTTATTCAGACTACTTACATTACTCTTACAACTTGATAGTAAGAAAACACAATGTAAAAGCAGGAGGGAGTAAAGGGTTTGGAAAAATACTTCACCAAGAAAAAACATATGAATGGCAAAAAACATACATGAAATGATAATCAACTTCTTCAGTTTTCAGCAAATACAAACTGAAGACAATGAGATTCCACTACATGCCTATTAAAAATACTAAAATTAAAGAGAAAACATGACAATACCAAGTGTTGGTGATGACATGGAATAACTGAATAATTCATACATTACTGATGGGGTTGCAAAATTGTGTAGCCACTTTGAAAAACAGCATAGTAGCTTCTTATACAAAGTTATATACACTTACCTTACAAGTACTCTATAATATACAATCACATTCAAGAGAAATTGAAACATGTTTACACAAAGCCCATGCAGTATTGTTTATATTAATAGTAGTCTTATTTGTTATAACCAAAAACCTGGGAAGCACTCAAATATTCATCAACCAGTGAATGGATAAACTGTGGTATATTTGTACAGTAGAGTACTCAGTACTGAATAAATCTAAAATCATTATGCTAAGGAAGGAAGTCTGTCACAAAATGGTAGGTCATGATTTCATTTATATGATATCTTTAAATAGACAAAGCTATAAAAATGAAAATCAGATTCAGGGTCTGGGGGTCTGAAGAAAAAAACTGACTAAGAAGTATAAGGGAAATTTAAGAGTGATGGAAATCTCTATCTTCATTGAACAGTAATGGCTACTCAACTTTATGTATTCATCAAAACTAATAGAATTGCACTAAAAAAATGAATTTTACTATCTGTGTATTATACCTCCAAAACACCTCCTATACTTGACCTAAACACACACATGCATACACACACACAAACACAAACACACACACACACACACATACACACACAGAGAGACAGCGAGAGTTCTGCTTATTCTAAGTCTATATATGTCCTCTGAACAAGTGTGGCCTCGAATGCAGAATTCCCTGTCTCAATATCCACATTTTTCTCCATTTTGCCCACGAATTTCTCTCTATCTTGTGTATGCTCTTAAAAACTTGTTGTGCATATTTTGATCCATGTCTGCAGCTACCATTACTGGAGGCAGAAGTCAGGTGTATTTGTTCTATATTCTCTCAATAAACTAAACTATATTACATGCATCCAATGCAATGCCATTAGCCAAACCAAATTATATAGGAAGAGACTGAACAAAAGACCTAGGGAATTGTCTATAGACATGAGGTTTTCCTCAATCATATTTTTGGCTTGTTGTACATGATTAAAATGAAACTATCTTATTGCTATTTTAGAAGGAGTCTGATGGGATATACCTGCTAATATGCCTAGAATGTTATTAAGATTTCAGAAATAACTGCACCTGCAAATCAATTAGCAGTGGCAGGGTAATTATCAGAACTAGAATTTCATGTATGACAAAGAATGCAGCTGTACTTTGATCTGTTGTTTTTGCCACTCGATTAGAATGTTTTTTTTTGTTGTTGTTGTAAAAGCCAAAATATGAAAAGAATTGTTAAGAGGTAACACTATTTAATTTTGTAATAAAGTCTCTATTCATATTACATGTTCTCTTATATATACATAATTGCTATCTTCTGTGTATTTATAAACAAATCAAAATATTCATTGAAATCCTATGTCATTTAGTGTGGTGGGCATCAGAAATAAAAAAGATGTAATGAAAAGAAAATGTTTCCACCCCTAAAGTAGCTTAAAAAATTCTGTAAGGAAACTTCCAAGCCCACAGATAATTCTAAAACGGTGTGGAAGGTGATATGATAGAGTTAGAACAAAAGAGCTTTGCTTAAAATGCCAAAATAAAATACAAGTGATTCACAAAATATTCAGTGGAAATGTGTTTTTCCGGACATTAAATTATTCCTCAATTTTCCCCTGAAAGACTTACATGGAAGAGATCCTCCCACTCCCAAGAGATCACCTGAGATCACTCTAAAATACAGGTCTCCAAACCCTGGGCAGCAGAATGCTGCTGGTCCATGGCCTGTTAGGAACTGGGCCACACAGCAGGAGGTGAGCCACCGGTGAGAGAGCATTATTGTCTGGGCTCCGCCTCCTGTCAGATCAGCGGGAGCGATAGATTCTCATAGCAGCATGAACCCTATTGTGAACTGCCTATGCGAGGGATCTAGCAGCTCCTTATGAGAATCTAACGAAAAATGTGCTTCAATCGTCCTGAAACCATCCCTCTAACCTATCCATAGAAGAATTGCCTTCCATGAAACCGGTCCCTGGTGCCAAAAAGGTTGGGACAACTGCTCTAAAAGATCAAGGTCCTTCCCATCCATTGGAGACAAGTGTCACTAAATGCCTCATTGATTCCACCAAACCCAATGTTAACGTGGCATGCTTAAAAATATCTACTAATATTATCACTCAGCACACAAGGCTAGTTATTTCTGGCCTGTGGTCTGAACAGATACGTTGAAAATGACAGCTGCAGACCAGCTAGAAATACTGTGAAAAAGACAGTCCTTAATAGCTTTTGTTTATTTGTTTTTTGCCCGTGGTCATAAACACTGACTTAGGCCAGTGGTGTGCTGGAGCTGGCTTGTACCAGCTTCTGGCAGCTAACGGTACATATCTCATCCCAGGTCCATGATCAGTGATGATTTGCGGTCAGTACAAAAGAGGGGACATTTTACAAAGATGAAAGTAGAAAAAAAGTTAAAGATCATTAAGGATGTTTCACAACACTGACATTTTTTCAGCAATATATATTCTACTTGATGGCAGAATTCCCATCATGAAAATGCATCTGAAATGAATATGAAGACATAACATAGCTTTTCCAAATTAGAATATATTTTGGAAAACTTTCAAAAAAAACACTTATGGAGGCCATATGTTTAAAAAAATAAAAAAGGCAATTATCCTATGGCATGCAAAGCACTTTGAACTCTGAAATAGATGTGAGCTGTATGGAAATAAACAACATTTGCAAGTCAAAAGTCTAAAATCTCTATAGATATATGTTATGTCCTTTATATGTCCATATACATAGGTGTATATTATTTAAACTTTATATAATTGAACTTTGAATGATCATTATCTGGGACCAATGTCTAGGAGGCAAGAACACATACAAAATCCTTTAGGGCAAGGGTCTGCAAACTGTTGATCCTTGGGCCAAACCTGGCCTGTGGCCTATTTCTCTTGAGTCTCAACTAAGATTTTTATGTGTGTGTTTCTAAAGGATCCTAAGGAAGCAAAAAAGAAAACAAAACAAAATAAAGCCACACAACGAAGAATACATGACAGAGACCATATGGCACTTGTGAATTAAAATATTTACTACTTGGCCCTCTGCAGACAAACTTTGCCACTTCCTACTTTAGGGCAAGGAAAGTAAAAGGATGGCAATTACTTGTAGAACTAGAGAAGACCAGTTTTTCTAGTAATATAGATGACTTCAGGATGTAACTTAGTCATTACAGAATTGTGGGGTAAAGAAAGTTACTCAAAATGAACCTTTTTCTGAGAGGTAATGTTTTCACAACTTTACTAAGTCAATTATCTTTTGGGTCAGATTCTAGGGCTTTGCTGTCATCATAGTATCTAAAAGGTGGACAGTCAATTTGCTTTATACTAAATCAATTCAAAGGAATGCTTGTCTATTAACCCACACAGTCCTTAAAGAGATAGCTGCGTGTTTTTGCAGAAAGCACTTTCTAGAAATTCATAAAATAGTCTCCAAAACCATTTTATAAATCCTTTCAACAAGGAGTAAAGCATGCTCACTAAAGCAGCCAGGGTTTGAGTTGTATTTTACCATCTGCTGGTTGTATGACCTTTGGCAAAATGATGGAAAGTCTCTTTCCTTCAGCTCTATTCCACATCTATATAAAGTGTAATAAAGTAAAATCTATATATAACATTGGGCTGTAATCAGGATTAAATAATATTATAACAAAAAAGCAGTCACAGAATTAAGTGCTCAGTAAGAGTTTGCAATTATTACCAATAAAGGCATCTCCAAGTTAGACCTTCCATTTGTAGTTACTGATGCATTGAAATCTTTCTTTCTATTGATGAATCAGTTTAGTTAGATAGGTGTACATGTGTTCCTGAATCAGAAATATTTTTCTCTATTTGTAATGTAATTTAAAAAAAAATTCAGCATGTGACCATGTTTGATTCTCAGTTAAATAATACACATAACTGGCTGGGCACAGTGACTCACGCTTGTAATCCCAGCACTTTCAGAGGCCAAGGCACACGGATTGCCTGAGGTCAGGAGTTCGAGACCAGCCTGGCTAACATGGAGAAACCCCGCCTCCACTAAAAATACAAAAAAAACCTAGCTGGGCGTGGTGTTGCATGCCTGTAGTCCCACATACTTGGGAGATTGAAGCAGGAGAATCGCTTCAACCTGGGAGGCAGAGGTTGCAGTGAGCTGAGATGGTGCCACTGCACTGCAGCCTGGGTGACAGAGGGAGACTTTGTCAAATAATAATAATAATAAAAATACACATAACTTTTAGAACTGGTACTTGGATTTGCTGAGAAGCTATGTATTTTAGGAATTGACTGTTAAATCATCCCTGTCTTTGAAGAGTTAAGAAATGCCTAACCCTTTCAGGTTTCATTCCATAATGACAGAAATCATGAAACTCACCATTACTCAATGTATTGGTGTTTTCCCTTTCTATGACGTTTGGATAGTCCTAGTTTTTTTTTGTTTTTTTTTTGTTTTTTGTTTTTTGTTTTTTTTTGTGATATGGCTAAGTGCTTAAATTGTTTAACTTAAACTGTCTGTAAAGCCTCTGACAATGCATGAAAACCAGAGACTAAGACATCATTATTATCCTTTCAGAGCTTTCCAAATAATGTTGAAGAGAATTAGATTGGAAAAATAAGGCAGCCTGAAGAAGTCTGCTCATCTCAGGTACTGTACCTCAATATGACTCATTCAGGAGAGAATTTAATAAGTCCCCAGTACCAGAGACAATGTCACCTTGTTACAAATGACCATAATTGAAGCTTGGGGAAAGCTTCATAAAGAAACATGTCCTTGCCTGGCCTGATTCTGCAACTGAAGGGGAACAAGAGTACAAGGTCCTTTGTGTATTCCGGTAGAGTAAACACCATCAGGTCATTATAAAGGGGTCATAGATTCCTACATTTCTCTGGAGTTTTGACCATTTGAAATGAGAAACCTGTCAGGTTATGTTGAGTATTCTGAATTTCAAACTCTATTAGATTTCCAGGGGAGTGCAGTAATAAGTAGTTTTAAGTTCAGCAGTGCAAGGCAGCGCCACGTGGCTTGGATTCTGTTAACATAAGTGATCTGGTTAGATGGAATGCTCCCTGGGATGAAATTTTAGTTTTCCCTTTTGGAGTTGAAAATAAAAATAATGCTATTTTCTCTCTCACTGAGGTGCTCTTTTGTAGGCATTTCTGGTGAAGTTACAATAAACCCATATGGATGAAATAAACAAGTTTCCCATTCAGATCCCCTGTGTATAATCCACATCAACCTAATGTTTCCAATTGACTTAAAATAAAATTCAGATGTTTGAAATCTATAACCATGGGAAGAAGGGAAATAGGAAAAACTTACAGAATGCATAGAAGACACAAGAAAGCATATAAAATTGCGTACTGCATTTTCACACTTTATGACAACCTAAGGTCAAATAATATCTTAATTCTGTGTGTTGAAAACTGGTGGTTAAAGCAAAATGACTTAGACTACATATCTATTCCTTGGGGAAAATAAACAAAGTTTGATTAAACATCTAGCCTTGGTTTTCCTTGAAACAGTAGAAATCTAAAAATACTATCATAAGACACAGAATTTGAGAACAGGAAGGGATTTGGAGATGATCTATTCCAACTCCAGCATATTACATTGAAGAAATCAAGGCACAGTCCCAAGTGACTCTGGTTTGCCCAAGTTCTTTTTAAATATATTATATCTTTTGTAGAGAAGATTTTCCTCAGTCCTCTTAGGGTCCCTGGCTGGGGACCCTAAGTCTGAAAAGAAAACTGACAAACACAAATTAACAGAAGCAAATATACAAATGTATATAAGTTTTACGTGACATGGGAGCCTTCATAAGGAAATGAAGATCCAAAGAAACAGGAAAACCTGTGTATTTTTTATGCTAGATTAGATGACGTGGATAGCCATGGAGAAATATAATTGGGTAAAAACATATAGTCTGATGGTGATAAACTGTGGGAGACATAGTATGGCCTGTTTGTTCAGATTCTTCTCTGTGGACCCTTTGTCCTTAGAGATCTTCTTTTCTTCTCAGTAAAAGAAGGGCTTCAACATGAATTCTTATGACCTGCTTCAGAGGAAGGTCACTGTATTAGTCTGTTTTTATGCTGCTGATAAAGACATACCCAAAACTGAGCAATTTAAAAGAAAAAGAGGTTTAATGGACTTACAGCTCCATGTGGCTGAGGAGGTCTCACAATCATGGCAGAAGGCAAAAGGGACATCTTACATAGCAGCTGACAAGAGAGAATGACAGAGCCAGGTGAAAGGGGTTTCCCCTTATAAAACCATCAAATCTTGTGAGACGTATTCACTACCATGAGAACAGTACGGGAGAATCACCCCCATGATACATTAATCTCCCACCGGGTCGCTCCCACAACACAACGGAATCATGGGAGCTAAAATTCAAGACGAGATTTTGAGTGGGGACACAGCCAAACCATATTGGTCACAAAATCCTTCCAAGGTCTGATGACCTTCTTCAAAGGAGAAGGGTGGAGGAAATAGAGACTGGCCTTCCTCCTTCTACTGTTTTTTCAAAAACCAAGGTGCCATATTTTATGATAACGTTTCCTGAACCCCATCACCTTCAAACAAACATAATGGTATTTAAATCTTCATAAAAGGTAAGTTTTGCATGTTAGTTCAAAATGATTTATTTTATAATTTTAGTTTAACTTTGAGATGTGATATATGAAATTTGATTATTTTGCATTAATTGAGTAAATGCAATCTTTTGTATCACTTGAGGAGAATTAATAGATATTGATGACCCTATTAATTTAGTTTTTTTTTTTTTTTTTTTTTT
>NW_016811970.1:359114-365716 GCF_001698545.2 Rhinopithecus bieti
GCCGGGCGAGGTGGCAGGCGCCTGTAGTCCCAGCTACTCGGGAGGCTGAGGCAGGAGAATGGCGTGAACCCGGGAGGCAGAGCTTGCAGTGAGCTGAGATCTGGCCACTGCACTCCAGCCTGGGTGACAGAGCGAGACTCCGTCTCAAAATAAATAAATAAATAAATAAATAAATAAAGAATGAGACAGAAGGACATAGACTTAAGAGGCTTTAAGCAATTTGATCACAGAGACAGAGATTGGAGTGATGTAGCCACAAACCAAGGAATGCTAGCAACCACCAGAAGCTGGAAGAAGCAAAGAACCCTTGAGTTTCCAAAGAGAACACAGCCTGGTGACACCTTGATTTTGGATTTCTGGCCTCCAGAACAACAAGGGAATAGATTTCTGTTTTCGTAAATCACCAAGTTTGTTTTAATTTGTTACAACAGCCACAGGAAACTCATATATCACTCATGACAAATTATTCTTGAACTGAGTGTTTTAGGCACCTTTTTGCCTGGAGGCAGTAATTTAAACAGATGATCGCAGGAAATCCCTTAAGGATTTTCAGATTAAAGGAAATCTCAAAGCAGTATAGTGCTAATTCCTTATCTGCTTTTTCAATTTGTCTTTGTTCTAGACCCTTGACTTGAATACCCCCAGAAACAGAGAGTTCAAACTCTTCAGTCAATACATACCACCTATGAACTGATCTGTTTTCTAGAAACTACTTGTGTGTGTGTATGTCTGTTTGTGTGTTTGTTAACAAATCTGAACTGAAACACCTCCCTGTGTTTTTTTCCTCTCATTGGTTAGTCCTTAAGAGGCACATTTAACGTGTTTAATTCGTTTCCCAATTTATTGGCCCTTAATTATTTGAAAGCAGTTCCGCAAATCTTCCATTTTTGAGACTAAATGTTAGAAATTAATCATTAATTTATCATTTGATGTGAACCTTTAACTCAGTCATTCTTAAGTGGTTTATCAGGGCCTCAACATCAGAATCACCTGGAAACTTAATGAAAAAGCAAACGCTTTGTCCCATCTCAGATCTACTGAATCAGAAACCAGAGGATGGGGCCTAGCAATCTGTTTTTAACAAGGCTTTGAAGTGATTCTGATATTTGCTGAAATTTAAGAGTCATTGGTTTTACCTATCTATACTACTAGTATTTTTATTATTGAGGGTCCTGAAATACACAGAACTACAGTGTTAGGTAAAAGTAGATGATATTCAAGCTTTATGCCACAATTTTAGTTTAATTTTAAAATAAATGAAAAGGCCTTAAAATGGCATTCCCCAAATACTCAATGTTACTTGTTTCCATTGAACTTCAATTAATTTTCACTGTGTAATCTCAGAGCATATTTGAATGTGTGCAGTTCTTTCTCCAGAAAAACTTCAGTGTCTGTTCATAAAGGTAATGATCAAATCAATTAACAACACAGAAAGGGGTACTTTTGAATTTGTAGGGTGGTAGCAGGTGTACCAATAATATTACATAAATATTAACTTAGACACTTAGTAGGTTAATCAACTGATAGCTGTGAAGTTTATAGTGCTGACCTGATTATACTCAAGTCAAAAGAGGAATGTGTTACTTAAAGGAAAAAGTCAAACCATCCAGCTCATTCCATGACAGCGGAGTTTCATTTTGTATGTGTGTGAAATTCAATAATATTCCATTGTTGAGTTCCATCAACTAATACTCATTGAATTTTAACTCCGTTCCAGGCCTGTAAGTGCGAGGAATCATGCAGGCAATAAAATAGACAAATTGTCCCTGCTGTATTATAGTGACAAGAATATAAGTATTTATACTTATTAAGGACATATGATGTGTCAAGCATTGTTCTAAGCACATCACAAACTGTGGGGGTAAGTACTATTATTATTTCTTTAAACATATCAAGAAACAGGTGCAGAGAGATTTACTAGTTTTCCTAGCTAGTAATTGGCGAAGCTATGAATAAAACCCGTTGGGACTACGGATATCATATTCTTTGCCACTGTACTTTATTGCCTCATAATTCAGAGAATTTAAAAAATGATCTTGGTTGCGAGAATGGAAATATCATGGCCTCAGAATAGTGAACCATTGGAAGAAAAACTATCAATAAAAAATAGTCAGTAAATAATGAAGCCTTAGGTTAAAAAACTACCTCATTTTTCATGGCAGCTACCTAGTGTGGTAATGTGGATCACTTCAAGGTAGCAAGTTATAGAATACTAGTGAGGAAACATTAGTACCTTCAAAACAATATGATTTTTGTTTTGTTTTGTTTTGTTTGAGGAGAGCTCTAGTTAAAAAAAAAAAAAAAGAAGCTATGCATATAGTTTTATTTGGAAGAACTTTGTACTTAAAGGGAGAATGATGCAAGCAAAGGCGCCAAGTGGTAAGAGCAGATTACTTAGAATCTAAGTTCCTAGGTGTTTCTTGAATCTAATCTGATTGAAAAAAACCCTCATTTTTAAACAACAAATCATGTTTAAAATATTAATCAAAGGCTAAGAATTCACAGGAAAATCATGGGAGGAAAGAGGACGGAGACCTCATAGGCAAGGGAGAAAGCACAATTTGCAAAAGCCCACACTTAATTCTGTAAATGCTACTGTGGACTTCTGATAATGAGGCCACTTCTATTCTACACCCTGAGTTGACTCAATAATGTCAGTGTTGGATTTCATGATAAGGCCAAGCTTGACAGAGTATGGAAAAAACTTGGAATAACTCAAAAAGTGGCAGTGAGAACATCCTAGGAGAATATAAAGCTGATTTAGAGAGGAAGGTGGAGAAGAATAAGTACTTAAATATTAAATAAAATATTCAGTTTAATGGAAAGAAAAAATGATAACATTGAGCTCCTAACTCCAACCCTGCAGCAGTTGTTGCTGGTCTCTGGATAATACCAAGAATACAGAGACCACAGACTCAAGCCATGATGTACCTGTGAATATTTGTATTTATTTTGGGCCCTCAAGTTGCTAACATTGGTATCTTTAGCTCCCTCTTCTGAAGCAAGTATGAACAAATTTCAGATTCACTTCCCTGTTTCATTAATACTGCCTCCAGTAGCATCCCTAATATCACCACTTTAAGAAACTGCCTTCTTTCCTTCTTATACAACTTATCTCTTTGACACAGCACATCATAGCAGAGTAGCTTATCTGTAAAGCACAGGATCATACAGACAGGTCTCCTCATTCACTCTGCTCCCGACCTTATCCCTCTTTTCGCACTGTGTTGTACACCAGCCCAACACATCTTATCTTCCACTGACTACTACCATGATTTTCTGTTCATCAGTGCTCCCTCTTTCACATCACACTTACACTAGCCTTCCCTGGCAACTGCATTCTCAGCTTTGATTTCCCACTGTGTTTCCTAGCACAGTACCTTGAAACTAATAGGCAAACAGCAAATATTTTTGAATAAATTAACAAACCAACAAATACACTCACTTACCTACACCTACTTAGGAAAACTGGACAGCTTTAGAGGCAAAGACACCAAATGAGTAAGGAGCATTTTTACTGTAGCCCCCCATGGTGGTGACCAGTAAAGGATATAAGGAAGCCATCTGCAGGGACAGAAATGCTCTCTGTTTTGTTTTGGGTGTTGGTTATGAAAGCCTATACAATTGTCAAAATTCATTAAATCTTAACATCTCTGCAGTGAATTATATCTTAATTATACATCCATTAAAAGTGAAAAAGTGAAAATCACAACACCCTGACCTCGACAACTCAGCAAGCTCATATTAAATTAGGCAGAGATTTCCCAACTACTGGTGGTGAATTCCAGATGCACTCAGTTATTGGAGGGCATCCACAAAGCTGGAAGTAAACTAGGCATTGTCTGTAGATCAAATAAATATGTTGACATACTATAATTTTTAAAGTTTAGGAAGATTCACACTATTGCAATCAATTAAATAGAAATGTATATAAAATTGTTTACAGTTTATTTCTAATTTATTTTTAAAAATCAACTGATAGTAATATACAGTAGTTATATTTACATTTGTTTTACATTACAAAGGGTTATACTGTTGAGATGCTGAGAAAGATCTATCTCAGGTAAGTACAACTGTTTTGTTAACTATACAGAATCGCATACATCAAAAGTTGCCATGTTCATCAGTGACTTTGGAGACTTGATGATTACTTGCACCCAAATATTTCAGTTTCAGAAAGGAAAACATGTTCAACTGCTTAGCAGTTTGGCAAGCTATAATTGACAGGTTTCTGGCACTAAAAGAGACAAGATGGTACGTCTTTAGAAGTTCTGACATTATTCAACATACATTTCGCTAGCATGTGTATAAGGGAAACACTGGCAAACTGAGAAACAAATGGGAAATAATTTGTTCTTCTCGGTTATATTCTACATGGAACACGGAAGACCTGCCTTTCTCTCCCAGTTGTACCACTAATCCACTCTGTGTTAATGTGAGCAAATTAGTTAAATTCTTTGTGATCAAGTTCTTCATCTGTAAAAACACATGAGATTTAAACATTCTATGAGAGTCAAATGACTATTTTCCTACGATATTTTTCATGTGCCCTGAACTAGCCATTTGGCTAGTGCATGAGTATTACTATGTATTATCAGTAAAAGTTGTCCTGCCTCAACATTGTAATATAGCATTGGAAAACAAGTTGT
Organism: Rhinopithecus bieti; assembly: GCF_001698545.2. NCBI lineage: Eukaryota > Metazoa > Chordata > Mammalia > Primates > Cercopithecidae > Rhinopithecus > Rhinopithecus bieti. The sequence goes on from NW_016811970.1 coordinate 363,764, forward strand.
GTTCCTGTTTCACTTTTACTTCTTTATAGCTTCATTTTAATGAGAAACATGCAATCCCTCAGCCTCTGAAAGCAGAGCCAGCATAAACTGAACCCACCAAATAAACAGAGAGGTAATACTGATGCTCATTCTGGAGGCAGTTACAGAATTGTGGATTTGGTTTGTCAAGTAAGATATTTTAAGTGCTATTATCACATTTCCTAAGTTGAATAATCTGAAAGAAACTTAATCCCAAAGGAGGGAAAAACAGCTGCACCAAACAATTTATTTAGACAATCATTAGGTCTTTGTGCACTGTTTATTCTAAATAAATTTGAATAAAAACATTGTTTTAATAATTGTACTTGTTTTAATAAAATGAGGAGCTCATTTTTTCTTTATTTATAACTTAAAAATAGCAAGATAAAGAAGCTTTCTTTTCTGTTTTCTTTTCTTTTCTTTTTTTTTTTTTTTGAGACGGAGTCTCCCTCTGTCGCCCAGGCTGGAGTGCAGTGGCCGGATCTCAGCTCACTGCAAGCTCCGCCTCCCGGGTTTACACCATTCTCCTGCCTCAGTCTCCCGAGTCGCTGGGACTACAGGCGCCCGCCACCTCGCCCGGCTAGTTTTTTGTATTTTTTAGTAGAGACGGGGTTTCACCGTGTTCGACAGGATGGTCTCGATCTCCTGACCTCGTGATCCACCCGTCTCGCCCTCCCAAAGTGCTGGGATTACAGGCTTGAGCCACCGCGCCTGGCCTCTTTTCTGTTTTCTAAAGATGATAAAGTCTAAGGGAAACTTGTCCTCACAATTAAATATTCTGTAAGTGTAGTTTTAAAATGTACTTGTACAAGCACATAGCCAAATTTATTTTGCTAAAATATGTGTAATACGTATGTGCAGAAAAGGTAACTGATATATTTTAAACATAAATTGCCATGTTGTTAATATTAAATTCAAGACAGATGATAATACATTCTAAATTTTCTAGATTGAAAATAAAGAGAAGGTAAGTTACCAGATATTTGTTTCATATACCCTAAAACTACCTCTGAAGAGCTTAAAGATCATAATATATTTTAATTGGATTTAGAATATCAAGTATTAGAATTATCCTTCCTATTGGCTTTATAGAAAAAATTTAACAATTTTATTATATTAGGAAGTTTTTTTTGTTGTATAAAGCTTTACATGTTAATTTAAATGTTTAGGGAATATTTGTATAATGTCCTAAATGAAGCTTTTTTAGAGAAAATATTTTTGACTAAGAAAATTTGATGATAGTACTGATATTAACTATTTAAAGGTAATAGGCATACTTCACAGAAAAATGATTATCATAGCTCATCTGTCATAATCTTTAGAAAGCTAAATATCAAATAACAAATAAATCACCTTCAGATAAATTGAGAATCAACTAGTTCTTATTATGCAGTGTTCGAATTTATATGGTAGAAAGAAAGGTAATTGGCCCAGAGTAATTTTTCTTAGCACCAGTCTTGGGTTGTGTCTGCAAAACACACTTGATGTGGAGTTATAAAAATTATAACGTCACTCACAATAATATGGACTATCTCCATAGTTAATTTCTGTCGCTTCTCCAGGGCTCCAGGATAGCCAGCTGTAGCTGGTTCTTCAGCATCTTAACGTCTCTTTTTAAATTTTCTATAGCATTGCCTACATGTCATCGATTTTTCTTTGGAATCTGATTTCAAGGTTTCTTCTGCTTCCTGCCTAGATCCTGATTGACACAGTGGAGCATCTCACCGGAGGAATATAATTTTACAAACATAGGCGGGACTTTCAGGAGGGAGGCTAAATCTGGACACTAGATTTCAGAAGTATGACATATAGTGGGAGATGAAGTCAAGAGAATAATTTTAATGACTCAGGTGGAGCAGGTAGGGTATATTAAAAGGCCAAAGAAAGAAGATATAGAGAAGAGACTAAAAAAAAAAAAAAAAAAAAAAAAAAAAA
>NW_016811970.1:366322-370076 GCF_001698545.2 Rhinopithecus bieti
TTTTTGAGACGGAGTCTCCCTCTGTCGCCCAGGCTGGAGTGCAGTGGCCGGATCTCAGCTCACTGCAAGCTCCGCCTCCCGGGTTTACACCATTCTCCTGCCTCAGTCTCCCGAGTCGCTGGGACTACAGGCGCCCGCCACCTCGCCCGGCTAGTTTTTTGTATTTTTTAGTAGAGACGGGGTTTCACCGTGTTCGACAGGATGGTCTCGATCTCCTGACCTCGTGATCCACCCGTCTCGCCCTCCCAAAGTGCTGGGATTACAGGCTTGAGCCACCGCGCCTGGCCTCTTTTCTGTTTTCTAAAGATGATAAAGTCTAAGGGAAACTTGTCCTCACAATTAAATATTCTGTAAGTGTAGTTTTTAAAAATGTACTTGTACAAGCACATAGCCAAATTTATTTTGCTAAAAATATGTGTAATACGTATGTGCAGAAAAGGTAACTGATATATTTTAAACATAAATTGCCATGTTGTTAATATTAAATTCAAGACAGATGATAATACATTCTAAATTTTCTAGATTGAAAATAAAGAGAAGGTAAGTTACCAGATATTTGTTTCATATACCCTAAAACTACCTCTGAAGAGCTTAAAGATCATAATATATTTTAATTGGATTTAGAATATCAAGTATTAGAATTATCCTTCCTATTGGCTTTATAGAAAAAATTTAACAATTTTATTATATTAGGAAGTTTTTTTTGTTGTATAAAGCTTTACATGTTAATTTAAATGTTTAGGGAATATTTGTATAATGTCCTAAATGAAGCTTTTTTAGAGAAAATATTTTGACTAAGAAAATTTGATGATAGTACTGATATTAACTATTTAAAGGTAATAGGCATACTTCACAGAAAATGATTATCATAGCTCATCTGTCATAATCTTTAGAAAGCTAAATATCAAATAACAAATAAATCACCTTCAGATAAATTGAGAATCAACTAGTTCTTATTATGCAGTGTTCGAATTTATATGGTAGAAAGAAAGGTAATTGGCCCAGAGTAATTTTCTTAGCACCAGTCTTGGGTTGTGTCTGCAAAACACACTTGATGTGGAGTTATAAAATTATAACGTCACTCACAATAATATGGACTATCTCCATAGTTAATTTCTGTCGCTTCTCCAGGGCTCCAGGATAGCCAGCTGTAGCTGGTTCTTCAGCATCTTAACGTCTCTTTTAAATTTTCTATAGCATTGCCTACATGTCATCGATTTTCTTTGGAATCTGATTTCAAGGTTTCTTCTGCTTCCTGCCTAGATCCTGATTGACACAGTGGAGCATCTCACCGGAGGAATATAATTTTACAAACATAGGCGGGACTTTCAGGAGGGAGGCTAAATCTGGACACTAGATTTCAGAAGTATGACATATAGTGGGAGATGAAGTCAAGAGAATAATTTTAATGACTCAGGTGGAGCAGGTAGGGTATATTAAAAGGCCAAAGAAAGAAGATATAGAGAAGAGACTAAAAAAAAAAAAAAAAAAAAAAAAAAAAAAAAAAAAAAAAAAAAAAAAAAAAAAATCATAGCATGAAGAGAATTACTAGAAAGTGCCACTTAAACGAAGAGCAGGGGGTTACAAATAGGAGAGAATTATCAAAAGTTATAAATAATAAAGAAAGAGCAAACTGTATACATGTTTAAAAACAATCATCGAATCGGATGAGTAACATGTTCCTTTTTATTGCCAGAAGCTTTCAAGAAAACTAAAACTCTGGAAAACGTGATCTAGACAATAAAGTGGGTACAAAGCAGAGTTAAAAATAATAATCTTTTGTAAGTCCTGGTGTTTGTAGGAAGAAGATAGGTAGAGTACTGGGCTTGTAGTAACTAATAGAAAAATAGTATTTGGTGGGAAATAAAGGATAAACATTTTAGGGAACACAATTCATTGTACAAATTTTCAATTTATTTTCTTTTTTTGTGTAGTATGAGGGTCTCACTATGTTGCCCAGGCTCTTCTCAAACTCCAGGGCTCAAGTGATGCCTCAGCCTGTTTTCCAAGTAGTTGAAATTATAGGAGTGTGCCACAGAACTTGGCTATTTCTGTCTATTTCTGATATTAAAGACCAGGGATATATATATATGCTCTCAGTCCAGCATATCTTAATCAAAAACCCCTTATTTGGGAAAAAATACCTTTGGCTAACCCAGCTTCAAATGCTACGATATTTGACTATAGAGCCTCAGAAACCATAATAATCTATTTTAAAATATATCAAAAAATTATACCCCTGGAATAAGTAACATTCCCTTAATTCAACATGATGATGTTGACATTTTTGATCTCATAACACGGGTCAACAGCCTCACAAATCTATGACAAGTGTTCACAGGCATCTTCACACACACATGAATGCACAGAAATGCAAAATACTGCCGGGCTCTTCCAACATGTCAGGAAAGCATTCGCTTTATTTTAATCAGGCTTTTGTCTGGCCCAGGAGACCTATTTGATGCTGTCATCTAGACTGCTACAGACCTTCCAGAAGTCTTGTTCATGTTCTAAATAAGTCAACTGACAATTTTTTATCAACATCTGTGACTTCTTTGCACTAAAATATCTTGAGATATTTATGTAAAATGTATATGACCAGGCTGTTTCCCAGATCATCTGAATTAAAAATTATTTTGATAGGAGCAAGAATCTTCACTTTAATGAGGTTCTTGATATATTTGTGTGCACAAAAAAATTCTGAGAAATATTGCCCTCGGCTAGATACAAGCGTAGACGAATGAAGTACCTGGGAACCCTTGTTTGACTAGCAGTTGATTCCTTCTTTAGTAGACCCTGACGTATTTTGTTTCCTTTGAATAAAACTTCTATTAAATTATGTCAAATTAAACCTAAATTAAGCAAACGCCAGTTATAAATTGTCATTAAACTAAAAAGTAAAAATACCCTGCTATCCAGGAAACAGGATACAAGTTATGAAAGAATGGCTTGTTTTAGTCTCAAATCTCTCTCTTCTGTGGCGGTATTCCTGACATCACTTTTGGCAGTGTAACAAGTACAGCTAGAGGAGACAACACAACTGTGACAATTACTGGTGGAGCAAATGGAAGGACTCTAATGTGTTAGCATTATTCAGCAGGCATCTGGTTTTTTAAAATTCCTAGATATGAAGGTTCCTGGGGACTCTTCTACAGACCACAGATATGAATACCATGAAGGTAAAATGCTGAAACAGAATTATTTTAGTGATTAGTGACAATAGCAAAATGTCTTTAAAACAATAACCCTTTTACTAACAGTACAATAAACAAATGTCACCGCTAAAAGTTAAATATTTGTACATTTAGGAATAGTTAGGTAGCTCTAACTGATGAATGCACTATTAGTTTTATTACTTATCTTTATGGTTGTCAGGGTCCATTTACTTAAATAATACATATAAGCAGAGTGTGCTGATTCTAATAAACGTATCTGCGGCTTCAACGCCATGTGCGAACCATCTGAGCTACTCTTTACAGTTGATGTTAACCAGAAAACCTTAATAAAATAAAAGCATGTTATTCTTACAGTTACTCATAGTTTATTCATTTTGAAACACATTCTGCCCTTAAATACTTGCATGCCCATCTTGTTGAAGATAATGGGATTTGTCTTGGGTAATAAAAGTCAGAATATGGCTAAATAGACATTACGGAATTTATACCAATTTATAAGCATTTATCTTCATTACTGTATAAAGTGAAGACAATTTGGCTTTCTGTGATCAGTTTTGCCTTGCCTCTCCAAATTGTTT
>NW_016811970.1:370288-390613 GCF_001698545.2 Rhinopithecus bieti
TTTTTTTTTTTTTTTTTTTTTTTTTTTTTTTTTTTTTTTTACAAAATATGGTAGAGTATAAATTGATACAATGTATCTGAACAATAATTAACTCCATTATTGCTGTGCCATCTGCCCTTTTCATGTACCATCATTTCAACTAAGCACTTATAATAGTGTTCAAGATGTCTAGAGTGTCTGAAGTTAAGTTATCAGAGCAAAATTTGTGGTTTAATAAGCAATGCCAGTGGAAGAGAGCCCTGGGTGCTAATTGGGCAAGGCCTCTCCTTTTCCCACTTCCTTTCTACTCCCTTTGGAATAGTGCACAACAATCTGTGAAAAGTGAATGTACGCACAATGGAGCAGAGTGCCTCGAACATCCTTCTGTGAATTCCCAACCCACAGGCCTCACTTTTTCTTTTATGCACCTCTCTCTACTGTATAAGTCTATCACCGTCTGGTTCACCTTTACAATAAAGACAATTCTCCTGAGAGAAAAGAATTCGTCACCAGAAATGATACCAGCCCATATCATACACATAAGAGAAAAGATGGCTTTAGTACATTAGCCATACACAACATTTTAGCTGGTTAATGCTTTCTGGCTACTTTTTTCTCAAGAAATGTTTCATCAACTATTTTTTATTGTTTGCTGCATTTTTAGGCTTTTTTCAATCTGTTGTCGCCCTTCTACTTACCTAATTTATTTATTTATACTCTTCTTCTCTCTATTTATGCCTTCCAAAATTATTATTTAATATTACTGAGAGAATTTAAATTAAAAGTAAGGAGGGACTGACATTCTTCTGGTTAAATGTCAAATGTATAAATATATGACCTTTGTCTTTACGTGTTAATGTAAGGTAATTTTAAAAGTATTGTAGTCAAGTTCAACTGATAGACTATCTGTCAAAACTCTGCAAGGGAAATCAAGGCCTACATATTCTACATTAATCATCTGTAACCTGGTACTGAAATATGAAAGATTTTCAGGAGCTACCTTGTATTTGAAATGCTTTGTTCGAGTTTTGTTTTGGCATTTAGGGAAACTGAGGCTTGTTTAAATCTTTTAGTCTTCTTTTACCTAGAAACTAATGTTCCACTTTTGTGGATAATAAGAATCAAACATCTTTAACTGAAAAGGAGGCCTAGTTCTCACAACAATGTGAAATAGAAAATGATTGCCTTTGGCTTCCTGTCCCCTAGGGGCTTCACTTTTTTTGGCATTATTCTGTGTCCTATAGAAAACCGCTACCAGGAAAGGAGCTACAATTGATGCACCTGGAGCGATAAGTGATGCATCTAATCAAATGACTTTTATTATTCTGCAACACCTTGCGAGCTTCATACTGATTATGATCTGAATCATCACTAATAAGAAGACAGTTATTATTTTTATTTTGGAGTGAAATATATCTCACTTCAAAAAAATGTAATTCGGCTAGTGAGCTAGATCGGCTCCACTCCTTACTAACAAACATACATACTATGTATGTGCCATTCCATCTGCAATCAAAAGCAGGTGATATTTCACTTGATGCTCACAGTCGTGTTCCTACTTGTGCTACAAGATGAACAGAGATATCCATATTCTTACTGTGACATAGTACCTCCTTCACATTTAGGAGAAAGTTTATAGAGAATTCTGGCAAAATTCTCATGCCAGAATAAACGTATTTTCTAAAAAATGCATTGTTCTATTTTTTCAAGACAGTGTCTTTTTTTTCAGGGCTAAATATTTTTATCTGAATGTAGGTAATGTTAATATCATCAGAAGAGATCCATTTATAGATGAATAAATCCGTCTCTTCTCAACAGCCTCTTTGCTTCTTCTGTGGAGCAAACTGTTCTAAAATATGTTTATAAATCAATATTTAGGGATCAGACTTAGAATGAAGCGAAAACCTTATTTTATTTTATTTTATTTTATTTTTGATACTGAGTTTTGCTCTTGTCACCCGGGCAGGAGGCTAATGGCACAGTCTTGGCTAATTGCAACCTCTGCCTCCTGGGTTCAAGCAATTCTCCTGCGCCTGCCTCAGCCTCCTGAGTAGGTGGGATTACAAGCACCCATCGTCACGCCCAGCTAGTTTTTGTATTTTTAGTAGAGACGTGGTTTCACCATGTTGGCCAGGCTGGTCTCGAATTCCTGACCTCAGATGATCCACTGACCTCAACCTCCCAGAGTATGGGGATTATGGACGTGAATTACTGCATTTTTAATGGTAAAATGGCTACATATTTTAATATGTAAGTATAAATATCTTTGAGCTGGACATGATGGCTCACGCCTGTAATCCCTGCACTTTGGGAGGTCAAGGCAGGTGGATCATTTGAACCCATGAGTTTGAGACCAGCCTGGGCAACATGACAAAACCCTGTCTATATAAAAAATATGAAAAAATTATCCAGGCATGGTGCATGTGCTTGGAGCCCCAGCTACTTGGGAGGCATTTGAGCCTGGGAAGTTGGGGCTGCAGTGAGCTGTGATTGCACCACTGTGCTTCAACTTGATCAACAGAGTAAGACCCTGTATTACCACCCCCCCCGCACAAAAAGAACAAACATCTTTGAACAAAATATCTACTTTTCTCTAGAATAATACATACCCTTTAAATATATATGTATATGTATATATTTCACCCATATTAATCTATTTTATTATACCATTGGTTAAATATATAAAAATGCCTATTTTACTAAGAAGAAATATTCTGAGAAACTAGAATGAAATTTAACTTTACAGTTACACTGTCTTTATTCAGGATAAATATTTATTTTGTATGCTTCAGGATATCATCGATAACTCAAAATGATGGTTCTTGACTACTAGTAATATGCACTCAATATCAACACCTGTAAAGAAATCAAGATAGTTTCTAAAATGAAGAGTTTATAAAGACCTTCCTTTTTAAGAACTGTTAATTTGTAATCTTGAATATTCTTTTAGAAGCATTAATTGTCAAGATGTTGAAAAAAACTGTTTTACATAATGTTGCTGCCTATTCTGGAGGAGCAACTTAAAATCAGCATTATTTCCTTAAGTAGCTATTCATTTTTTAAACGATTAACTATTTAATAAACATCGTGAATTTTTTCGATGCCAGAGGACACTTACAGTAGTTTATAGTCTCTATTCTAACCAGAAATATCTTTAATTCAGACAGGGCAAAATGTAACTTCAAAGATAATGCATATATTAGGAAAATTTTACAAGTGCTTAAGTGATTATTTAACATGATTCATTGTCATGATCGTATTATAAATAGATTATACAATGAATTAAACTTAATAAGTAAAACTAGTAACGTCTCTTTTACAAATTACAATTAGTGGCCTTAAATTTGAAATAGCGTTTTTGGTTCACACCTATAACAAACCAGGCAGCAATGAAACACTGCTACAGATTGATGCTAAAGTCTACACCATCAGTATGAAAATTCTCTCCGTGTGTTAATGGTAACTCTTTCATTACCTTCCCGACAATTTCAGTTTCAGTGGTTTCTCATTTGTAAGACAAGTTCCACTGTCAGAGGCAGGCAGAATTCTTGGTTATCCCATTCCTCCTTGTGAATCTGATTCAAGCTCCAGGAACAGTTGTAAATTTTACCTTTTACATGAATTTTTTTTTTTCAATCTCCAGTTCTTATCTATCTCTATATTTTTCCAGAGTCCACAGTGTTAACATTTATACATCTTCCTTTAGCCTCAATTTTATGTCAGTCAGTGTTAGATGTAAATATATAACTAGTATAGAAACTAAGTTGTAAAGTAACTTTATAATCTAGTTTATACTATTTTGGAAGAGTGTACATTTTCCATCTCAGATTTCAATTGCTTCCACATTTCCTAGTGCCATGTTGCAATACTCTTACTTTGACTAACAAATATTAGAGTTGTAGTGATCAAGGCATTTTAAATATTAGAAGAACAAATAATAATCATTTGTACATCAAAATTTATATTCTTGTGACTTCTAGGTTCTAAAAAAATACAATAAATTTCTAGGCTTTCTATTTTATCAGCAAAAACATCTTCATTTCCTTAGATTCTTCCTTTTCCGATTTTTAGAGCATCATCCTACTTGGATTTATGTTACTTCTTTCAATTGTCTCCTAAAATATGTCTGGGAGAACTGAACAGAGATTCCAAATGTGGTTGCCAAGAACTGTGAAGAGTAATATTTCACCCTAATTGTAAGCTGAAACTTAGCCTGCCATAGTATCTTGGGTGCTAGCAGAAGACACGAGCCTCCTATATAAGAGACAATGGACTTTATTCCTCACTGCAAAATGAGCAGTTGAGCTTTATATTTTGTCAATCCCCTTGTACGCAAAGTCAAACAATGGTGATGGCAAGTGGCCCAAGTAGATGCCAAATAGGCAGAGAGATTTTTGTTACAGGTAAGAAACACCAAACCTAGGAAACACCAATTTTTATATTGAGCTGCAAGTGAACTTTTCACTGGAGGGAGACATCCTTCTTATATTGGACAGAGAATAAATCTTCCCTCTGCTGCTGAAGAAGACACTATCTTTATCTACGAAGACTCTTTGCTATGCAAACGTCCTTGAAAAGATAGTACAGAAAAAAAAAGCTGTCAGTTACTTTCTTTGCAAGACGTGCAGACGTATGAACTCTCTCCCAAGGGTGGTCTCATTAACTTAGAACAAAATGAAAGTATAGGTATCTTTTTAAATGTGCAAAAAGTGATAATAATTTTGCAGACAGAAGATATGCTCCCATCCATTGATATAATATAATATAATCAATTCTGATTCTTACACATGACAGTGTCAATTGACATACCATTGCAGTAATGTTTTGCCTAATTCTTGGCTGCCAAATAGAAATTCAATAATGTAATTGCATTTAGACCTAATAAAAAATTTCTCATTAAATCCATACAATTACACAATGTTGCACAGGTTCAGTTTTTCAAAAGACCATGTCCTAGCTAGAGTAGCAGATACATACAGTTTGTTTTCCAGCACGTGCCACACCAGTCAATCGTCTCCCAAAAGTCTAATCCTGTAGCATTGAATAAAGGAGCGTTCACTCTTTGACCAGAAGATTTCATGGGACCGTAGTAGGACATTTGGGTCATCATATGGGAAGAGTTTTATTTTTAAATTTTTTTACAATGATTATAGATCATTTTAATCGTTTATATTTCTTTCATTGTCTGATGCCTTTAGAACCATGGCAGCACACAGAATACTTTAACATTTAAAAATAACAACAATAAATTACATATATAATAATGTTTCAATTAAGCTCTTAAATTAGCATATGGATTAATAGAAAGTTGTAGGAATGAAAAACACATGCCCCTGGAGTGTTAAACAGTCTGCTCCAAAGCAGGGATATTTCTACTTTGAAATAGTTAAAGTAAAATTTTATGTCTCAAAAACTTTCACAACATGCTTTGGACTTGATTGCTTTGTCAAATGTCTCCAATCTTGTGAAAATATTCCCTGATATTTAATTAACTGAAACCTTCTTCTCTTCAGATATAACCTCAATTGTAATTAAAAATGCATGTGTCAACATTTCTAATTAGTGGTGGTAATTAATATTTATTGAGGGTGCACAGGGCAGTTGGTGATGTTCTAGACCCTTGAGTAGCATGAGCAGAATTTCAGAGAAAAATACATTATGACTGCATATATATGGCAAGGCGCACTCACAGGGTTTGGAAATTAAAGGATGAGGAGTTAGTTTAGTAACTGTCATGTCGCTCCAAATATGTCATGATTTGACAATAGAGAAGCAAGCCAGGATGAAAACGATATGGCCAACATTTTCCCCTCTTAAATTTCTATTTCACTTCTTGCAATTTGATTATCTAAAGCCTAGAACTAATTAAGATTTATAACAAACTCATTGAGGCAGCTGTTTGGAAAAGAAAATGATGATTTTGGAAAAGCATCAACTACAAATAGGATTGATTATTTGTTTGAAAAATCAACAAACACTATGAATACAGAAAATGCTGAAATAAGTAAGCTATAATGACAAACTGTATAGGTTCAATAATGGTATGTTTATACTGAGTCTTAATATCCTGTGATCATTGTCTGACGTTTCACCCTGGAGATGTTTATACTATGAAGTACTTTGAAGTTTCATGCATGAAAAAGTACTCTGATGCTCTTTAGTTTTATTAAAATTTGAATAAAAAAAAAACAAAACAAAACAGAGCCAAGAGCAATAATTATTAATATAAACCACAGAATTTATATTCAAAACAAAATTTGATGATAATATAGCACAAAAGCTAACAAGATAGGCTGGAATAAAACAAGGTACAATATTGTATTTAGGTCCAAAGATTAAACAAATAGTATTATATATCAAAACAAGTTTAATTTTAATCATTTGAGAATGCATTTTAAAGCACAAAAATATTTGAAATGATAACGGAATAGTTTCGTGTACTCTGTAATTAAAAGGGATATAAAAAGAAGGGATAGTATTTAAATGACACCAGAATCAGGATAATTTTTAAAAATCACAAACTTGAACACTTTAAAATTACATAGACATACATTACGTATGTATAATGCATGTATATACAAACACTATATGTACTTGTAATTAAGAAATGTGAAAAGCAAGTGACAAAAGCAAACTTAGGAAAATATGAAATACCAAACTTACCCTTAAAATTCTATTGTTATTTCTGAAGAAAAATAGTAACACTGAAATAAGAAAAAATAAACAAGTGGAATTCATGGTAATTCACAAAAGAAAAATACAAAATGAACAATACGCATACAAAAAATGTATTTACAGTCAATTAAAACTGAAGAAATAGAAAATCCAACTTAAAAGAGCAATGAGGTTTTTTTGACCTAATACATTAGTACATGTTAAAATGTTTCAAATTTTGTTTTCATGTGTTGAGAACCTGCCATATTTATATGCTGTTGATGGGAAGCTGAAAATTAGTACCATCTTTTTGGTGAACATTTGAGTCTATGTATCATTTACACTTCTATGTATTTCTCTGAAGAGTTAATCAGCAACTAGCCAAAGTTGAAGTGACAAGAACTGGAGTATTTAGTGCCCTGAATAGCAAAAACCTAAAAACAATCAAAATGTTAGTTATGAAGTACTCATTCACTGGCATAATATGCAACCATATTAAATATTTAAGTTATAATGCATTGATATGGAATATCAATGATACATTAAGTGTGAAAAACAGATTACAGAAAAAAAGTGTGTAATACAGATTACAGAATTAAGAGCAAAACTTAAGCAATGTTTTTCAAAGCATGTTAGTGGAATATAACTTCCACAGAAAAGAGTTATGTAATCTGTATAATCAAATGGTTTGGAAAATGTTGCATATTTTATCCTTTTTTTTAGAGAGTCACAAGGCATATGAGTATATTACAGGCTCTGAAAAATTTGGCCACAAAACAATTTTGTTTAGCCCAAATTGCTTACTAAAATTATTTTGGGTTTTTTTTTGCATAATTCCTTGGAATGTGTCTGGTCTGGTACTCCTATTTCACTTTGGAAAATGTTGCTGTGCATGCATAGAAATAAAAATCTGTCAAGGGAGATACCAAATTAACAATGGTCACCCTAGAGAATGAGAAATTTAGAAACGTTAATGTTCTAGTTTATACATTTCTCACATTGTACCATATTTGTTTTGTTTTTTAACTTGGGTAATTAGAAAAATAAGTTTAAAAGGAATGAGTGAGTGAAAATGAACAGAAGTGCAGGCTTCTGGTTTAAATAGCACGTTCCACATAGCCTTGTAGACTCCCTGCTTAAATATCTAATAAACTTTTCAAAAACTTACCAACTTACAGAACATCTAAAACTACACCTTACGGAAATATTATAATCAGAATCTTTGGAGTATTTACCCTAACCCTAAAGTCATGGGCCTGAATATAGAAAATACATTCATGTTTCATTTTATGAAATATAATGGCACTGTCAGCCTCAAAAATGGTATTAATTTTGTTTCTTTACCATTGCATAGTTTCAGTCCCAGAGTCCCAGCTTTGATACCAACCAAATGCTGCCACTTCCTATAGCATGCTTTTGGAATGGCCAGGGCAGTGATCATGTGCTGCATCTATCTCCTGTAATTTTTAAATCCGTCTGGACATGGCAAATTTCTGGAAACAAAGGTCAGAAATGAAGTTAGCCAGTGGTGATTGCATCCAGTCTAAGGTGTCGTTTCCACCAGTAATGTGTGCTGGTCTGAAAGAAGAAGGCCAAGCTACTGAGAGCCCACATTGTATGAATTAAAGATGATCAAGGATGCCATGGTTCAGAGAATCCAAAACCCAAATAATGAGGATAGTAGAAAAGATACACTCAGTTTAGCAGAGGCACAGGAAAACTGCCAACTGAGCTGATTGCTACATTAATCTGCCATGCTCCATTTCTCCTGCTAGTGGTTAACCTAAAAAGAGACACTGAGGAAGGTAAAAGGCATGCCATACCCCTTTCATTTACCAAATGTGGGGCCTATGAATGAATGAAATAAACATGGGACCTTTGAAAGGGAAAAGAGAACATCAACTTTGTGTTCTTCCACTTACCTTTTAGGATGGTGCAGGAACTATAAGAAAACTTTGACAGCTACTTCCTACCTTTCTTCACACATTATGTGAAGAAAGTCAGCCATAATGAGAAAAGAAAGATGATATAAACATGCCAAAAACGTCTGCCTCAACTATAGCAAAATAAATGGAAATGGAGGAAAATGAAGCTGGTTAAGATGAAGTAAAATTTGTAGGAATCCTAAGCTGTGGGAGTGAGAGACTCCATTGCATATGACAGAGGGCACCAATAACACTGCACACGTTCTTCCACTGAACACATAGAGCTTGACTCTGATGTACAATAGGCCCTATTCTGGATGTTGAGGACACAAGGATAAGCAAAGTGAATTCTGTTTAAAATTATGACGTGGAATATATAAAGAACTTCTAAAATGCAGACAAAAGCCACAGAGGTAAAAACTCAAAGGCAAATCATCGATATGTGGGCAAGAAAAGGTGAACCAAAAAAGAAAGGATGATAGATCTTCAAAAGGTGGGGGTGAGGGTGGATGTGAAACAATTCCCTCAGGAAACAGAGTCAGTCATCCAAGAAGCAAGGTATATTTTCTTTGGATTAAAAATAATAATACATATAAGGGTTTAATATTCCACCAGAAAATAAAAAAGATTCAAGGATGAAGAAATGCATTATACGGCAAGCATTTCCTCAAACTTCAGATCATTTCAAGGACACCCTCTCTTATTATAATATCTCATCCACTCTGACCAGCACAATAAAACAAAAAACATAAAAGTAGCACAGAAATTGAAAGAAGTTTATAAAACATGATTCTTTGTAAATTATTTTATTTTTTTCCTGAGGCACGGGAGAATCAACTGGAAAATAAAAAATCATTAGGATCACTAATTAAAGTGGCTAGTCACAAAATAAATATACACTATCAAGAGTTTTCTTAATTTCCTTACAAGCCAGCAATAATTTTGATAATTTTACCAAAGGGATTTAATCCACAATAATGATAACAATGCAAGCACAGTAAATTCATTTTGTTTTGTTACTATTTATCATATGTATCTAATAATAGTGAAAAGCTAGTATTAATCAATGTACCCAGAACTATTATTTAGCCACAAATACCCATTTTTGAAAAACTTATTATAGGCTGGGTGTGGTGACTCACGCCTGTAATCCCAGCACTTTGGGAGGCTGAGGCGGGTGTATCACAAGGTCAAGATATCAAGATCATACTGGCCAAAATGGTGAAACTCCGTCTCTACTAAAAATACAAAAGATTAATCAGTCATAGTGGTAGGCACCTATAATCCCAGCTACATGGGAGGCTGAGGCAGGAGGGAGGCAGGAGGGAGACAGAGGTTGCACTGAGCTGAGATTGCGCCACTGCACTCCAGACTGGGCAAAAAGAGTGAAACTCTGTCTCAAAAACAAAACAAAACAAAACAAAAAACAAGAAAATAAAAACTTATGATAATATAGCCCAATAGACCAATATTACTTAATAACAAAACAAGTATATCACACGTTTTATATTCTGTCACATAAATTTATAAAACATACGTTCATAGAAAAAATGAAAAGCTTTCCATCTTATATGGTGAGATTAAAGGCCATTTTAATATTTCTTAACAATAATCATGTTCTACTTCAGAAAATGTGTTATTTTAAAGAAAAGGCTTATGTACTTCTAGAAATGGAAAAGATGGAACTTGGAGTTAAGTGGCTATAAAAAACATTTTTGTTTTAATTAACTAGTAAACAACAATCATTCAGTAGCAAATAGTCTATTGTGGCCCTTTTAATACTAACAATTCTTTAATAGAAACACAATTGTGCTGATCATAAAAAGTAATAACTCCAATAACTTGGCTCTGGTGACAGTATTGTGGAGTGTGATCATCCGAATATCATGAATTTAGAGTCATTTTGACAAATGAACTGCATGTTCACTGATAACCTTGATGGATAATAAAGTATATGACAACTATGTTCTTGAAGGAGTAGCTGGTGAAATACAGTATTTACCAAAAAATCCCTGGAAATATTCAAGAAATATTAAAAGAACTAGCTGGAAATGTTTAAAGAATATCAAAGTTCAGAGAGGGGAAAATGTCATTTGGCTTTGTCTATCTATTAGTCAGGCCTCTCCAGAGAAACAGGATCTAGGAACTAGTGTATCTGGAATTGGTTCCTTCTGGTGGGTTCTTGGTCTAGCTGACTTCAAGAATGAAGCCTCCCAGTGAATATGACAGTTCTTAAGGATGGTGTGTCCAGAGTTTGTTCCTTCAGATGTTCAGATGTGTCCGGAGTTTCTTCCTTTGGATGAGTTTGTGGTCTCGCTTGACTTCAGGAGTAAAGCTACAGACCTTCGAGGTGAGTGTTACAGCTCATAAAAGTAGTGCAGACCCAAAGAGTGAGCAGCAGCAAGATTTATTGTGAAGAGCGAAAGAACAAAGCTCCCACAGCGTGTAAATGAACCTGAGCAGGTTGTGGCTGCTGGCTTGGGTAGCCAACTTTCATTCCCTTATTTGGCCCCACCCATATCCTGTTGATTGGTTCATTTTACAGAGCAATGATTGGTCCATTTTGCAGAGTGCTGATTGGTGCATTTACAAACTTAGCTAGACACAGAGCGCTGATTGGTGCATTTTTACAGAGTGCTCATTGGTGTGTTTACAAACCTGTAGCTAGACAGAAAAGTTCTCTAAGTCCCCACCTGGCCCAGAAGCCCAGCCAGCTTCACCTCCCACTAGGAGTGCCAGAAACAGAAGGCGGTCATCCCCACTCAAGCAGTCAGGCAAGAGTGTGCTTCCTCCCTTCCTCCCTCTTTCTCTTCTACTCAGGCCCTCAGTGTATTGGATGATGTCCAGCCACACTGGTGAGTGCCAACTACATTGTTCAGTTCCTCATCTCAAATGATAATCTCCTTCAGAAACACCCTCACAGACCCAGAAATAATGTTTAACCAGACATCTGGGCACTAGTCAGTTGAACGCTAAAACTCACTATTACAGTCTATATTTTTGTATTATACCTAAGTTTGTGCATATTTTCTTCTAGGAGTTAGCTAAAACACTGATGAGGACTACCATAGCTTGAAACAAGTTTTGAAACCATAGAGTTAGGAAGACAAAGACATCAACCATCGCCATTTCTAGCACAGTTCTCCTCCCGATATAGAGAAAATTGTTGAAGTAGAAAGTCTGTCTTCCTGATCTATAACATGATTATGTGTTGGTATGTAGTTATTAATTTATTATGTGCTAAATAATTTCAGACTTAGGAATAAATCCCTTCAAGTCTAATTTGGCTGTTTGGGTATCCTTAAACAAATATAAATCTCCTCTCTGAATGTCATACTAAGAAGCAATTTTAATTCTAAATTATTTGTGTTAGGGTAAGATGGTTTTATAAGGTTTTAGCTTAATAAAACATATACTCCTATACATATATATTCAACTTCTTATTCTTGTTTTCACTTCTTTCTTATGTATCTTGATACTGGTTCTTCTTGTTTAGCGTTAGAGATGGATCAAAATCTTTGCTTTTAAGAACTATTGCAATAAAATCTAATACACCCCAGTTTTTCCCCAGTGTTTAGCCATGAAGAGATTAAATTTGCTAGAGTTTTGTGAGACTTTTATTCTTGAAATATGTAACTTGTTCAGTGGACCACTCACTAAGTAGAAAATTATCTTTTGAATATATAAATAATGTATAAATTGAGAACATATCAATTCTGTTCCAATAAAAAATACAGTCTGTGACAAAGGGACAACAAATAAACAATCAATTTAAAATCCATATGTGTGAATTGCATTAATCATGAAATATTACGTTTGATTTATTTTAATTAGTTCTAACTTTTAAGGGCATTATATAAGATATATAATAGCTCAGTATTATTTTCCCAAATACCAAATTAGCAATATTTGGAACTAATTTTAAAAGATGTTCCTTATTAACTAAACTAGAGAATAATTGATTTCAGTTATATTTTTCCTTGGGGATTTACAGAAATTGTCTTTAGAGAATTTAATGCATGAAAACTATGAGGATAATATGTTAGAACATATTCATTAAATTCTGGTTTGCCTTTAAATGTTTCAACTAGTTGCCCTTCAAAATTTCTCATCAACTATTTCATAGTAGACTAAATTCAAATAGGAATGTGATATAAATTTCAATAATCTCTTGTTCATGGCACCAGGAGGCATAAATGAAAATTTAAGTTGAAAAAGATCTAACTGGGGGCAGGGGCAGTAAAATGTACAGAACATTTACCGTGCACAGACATATAAGACTGGATGATGGCCAAATCAGAAAAGACACCAATTCTAACCTACCTGTGCCCTCCAACCAGAGTAACTGGTATAGCAGCAGCCCTACTTTTACACAATATTTTCATATTGGCAAACTCTCCCTACAGCAACACATAGTAAAGAAACATAGTACATCTGTTTATATGGTATGTAGCAACATACACTACAGCAACATATTGTACAGACAAACAAGTTAACTTGACGCTCATGAGTATTAAACGAGAGGATTAAATAGAGGGTGAGTACAGAAAGGGAAACTAGGGGGCTGCTTACTAAGGATGAATATCCAAATGGTGCCTGTTTAGTCAAGAGTTCAACATCAAAATATCTTATAATGTTGATATTGTTATAGCATTCTGTTTCTTTCATGGTTTTCTGTCTTTTATTTGTTTAGTAGGCTTTATCAATAAATTATTGTGACTAAGTCATTTTCGTCTTTCTCTTCATTGTTTCTACAAAGAGGTTGTAAATTTCGTTGTAACAGAAGAAAAAAAATCAACATAGTCATTGTAAATTCTACAGTAAATGGCTCCAAAAACATATGCGATTCAGTTTCTTAGATGGTACTGTAGTACATCTGCAGAGAGAAATAAGAACCTAAATGAGAATTAGCAAATTATTTCTTCAAGGTTTAAAATCATTAAATAATGAGAGCAAAGATGTAATTTATCTGAGCCAACAATCAACAAGTAGTAATAATTGGTGAAGAAGCTTTAGCAGCAAAAGAGTGAAGCAAATGCACTATTTTTTGTGTGTGTGAGGTGGTATTTTCATTGATTAAAACAAATACATACATCCAAACCTTTGACTTGATATCTCCCACAATCACAGTTTCTAAAATGTCTTCAAACCATGTCACTTTTATCACATTAATTTGAAATAGCTACATTCTAGATAAAACCAGCCTTGCTTTTTTTTTGCTTTTTTGTTTTTTGTTTTTGTCTTCTACAACCTTGCTACTCAAAATACTGTAGGTAGATTAATTAGAAGTGTAGAAGTGCAGAATTTCAGGTCCCAAACAGATCGGCTGAATAGATCCTTAATTTTAACAAATCCACAAGTGATTCAAATATACATTAGATTGAGAAAGACTCAATTTAGAAAAACTGTTCAACAATACTATTAAATTTTTATAGAGAAGTTTAAAAACGTAAAGGTTGTCGATATGAACAAGAGACAGGAAAACACTGTATAGAAGAGGGTGGTTCCTCAGCAAAGGCCCCACTCTCAAGCCTGAAGACCCGTGGCCCTAAATGAGGACAGGCATTCCTGTTTTTGCACCCAAAGAGTTGCCTTTTGGCCCACTATGCCTCCTATTCTGCACCCATATAAACCACGAACCCTAGACTCCAGAAGCAGACCAGCAAGTCAGCAGATCAGCAGATGGACGGACATGAATGGAGTGCAGAACGACACCGCAGAAAAAGAGAGAAGAGAAGGAACAGTCAAATGCCCAGAGGAGTTTGGCTGGGGGTGGTTGGAGAGGAATCCGCAGCTGGGCAGCCTGACTCCAGGGGAAGATCACCTCCCCACTCCATCCCTACATTCCAGCTCCCCATCCACCCCATGAAAGCCACTTCCATTACTCAATAAAACCTTGCATTCAACCTTCAAGCCTGTGGGTGACCTGATTTTTCTTGGAAGCTGGGATACAGCTTCTCAGGATACAGAAAACTGTCACACTGGCCCTTGCCGAAAGGCATAGGGTCCATTGATTTGAGTCACACTGAAGCCTTCTGTGGACAGCAAAGCTGAAAGAGTTTTGTAACCCCAGGGTTGCAGACACCCACACCTAAACACTGCTGCGGGATTGGAGTCCAAAGCACTCGCTCCAGCCTCTGCATCTGCCTGTTTGCATGCTCCCTGGACTACAAGGGTTTGAGTAGTGGGGATACCTAACAGGCCAGCCACACCCCTCTTGCACATCCTGTGAGGGGGATCAGGGAAGGCTCCCGTTTCACTGTCACCATTTATATGTTACATTCAAAATTATTTTTTCAAAATAAATTAATATTCTTCCGGCAGCAGGGAGAAACTTGATTTGAAAATATCCACTCTTAACATTTCAGTCCCCACAAATGGAACTAACTTTCCTTGGTCTTTTTATACCTGGCTCTGCTCTATACTATGAGGGTTCTTTATGCAAATGGGCTTGACAGTATGAATGTTCAAGCTGTATACACCCACTTCTATAAATAGCCACCCAATGGCCACCCTCAACCCTCTGGTGCAACACTTCAATGCAGTAGTAAGATACAAATGTCTGGAAGATGGCTCCAGTTACTCCTTTTAGACTTAGAACATGGTTCCAGATAGGTGTGGGATATAAAAGAACATAGCTTAACTTCAAGACTGGAGCAAGGCACAGTTAAAGGAGGACCAGAGCAGAAGATATGGATAAAATGGGGCCCACGGTCAGGCGTAGTGGTTCACGCCTGTAATCCCAGCATTTTTGGAGGCCAAGGCAGACAGATCACGATGTCGGAGATCAACACCATGCTGACTAACATGACGAAACCTCGCCTATACTAAAAATACAAACAATTAGCCGGGCGTGGTGGCACGTGCCTGTAATCCCAGCTACCGGGAGGCTGAGGCAGGAGAACCAATTGAACCCGGGAGGCGGATGTTGCAGTGAGCTGGCATTGCCCCACTGCACTCACTCCAGCCTGGGCAACAGAGGGAGACTCCGTCTCAAAAAATAAATAAAATAAAAATAAATAAAGTGGGGCCCATGTCTGATGCCCAAGCTTCCTGGGTCTGTGGCCATTACTCTTTGTGAAGATCATGTAAGATTTTGGACCAATAACTTAGGATGTATTTAAAAATCCTTTATATAGAAGTGACTTTTTAAAAACATTAACACTTCTCAAAATGCACCCAAATTAGTATTATAATTTTATAAAGTTCTGTACAAATAATGCTCTAAGCAGAAAAGAAAATTCCCTTTAGTGAAGAGCAGTGAGAGTCTGCAAGATACATCTCCTCTAAGTTGGAAATGAATTAAAAATCTTCCCCGTTTGTTAAAGTAACTTAGAAAACCTCCTAAATCCAAGTTTCTTTCAGTCTGAGTTTCCTTTTCCACACACACTCTGGTTTATAATGTATTTCACATTTTTATCATGAGATAACCCTCATACCTTACTGTGGTATGTGTAAATACACTTTTAATCTAAAATACATAGTTAAGCACTGAAATATAAGAATCAGAGAAAAGATCAGTGAGGAAAATAAACTGTATTTCCTATAAGAACAAAACAGAACGCTAAAATCTCTTTTCTCTTAAATAGGTTATTTTAATTCTGAGCTGTACATTCATCATTTCTTTCCTAGACCTTTAGGATAAAAAGCACACACATCTAAATCTGAATATTAACATTCAGTAAATATTTAAATTAGTACTGAAGAGAAGTATTCTGCAAACCCAATAGAGTGTGCTCACCCATTCATAACTTCTTTCAGCTCTTTGCTTTGTGTCTAAACACTGTTTTCTATAATGCTTAATATATTTACAATAAATATAAAACTTGGTTAAATAATTTTCTTTTACTACAGGGCTGAAATTAATTTCAGTTTGTCACAAGGAAAGTTAAAGTGTTGTAGACTTTTATTTTGAAAAGGCGTGTAAAGCATAATGCTAATCATAAGTTTAACTGAATCAAAATACAAAACAGACACTTTCATAATGTATTCAATCCCTAATTGAAATTCAACATCATTTAGAAATTAAAATTTTAGATGCCATAATTGCTTCAAAACCTTTCGTGCATTATATGTTAAATATTTGACTGCATTAAAAAGTCTTTAACTGATTGTTGTTAAATCACTTAGACACTCTCAGCAAAGAGCTTTATATGCCAGGTAAGTCAATGTTGCAATCTATTATACCAACAAGTAAAAGCCATCAACATTTTTCAGCCATCATCATCCATGCACTTCAAAAAGTTAATAGCTCAAATATTTTGTTTTATAATTTAAATCTTCTTTACCTCTTCCCCTCAAGATTTTTTTGTTACAAGTCTCTCGATGGAAACCTTTAATCTAAAAAGAATTATCATTTCACTTTAACTGTGCCTTCTCTGCCTGTCTGATTTATGCTCTAAACATATGCACTGTGATGCCTTTGGAACTAGGTTATGGCCTTGAGTTCTCAAGGGTCAAGTGCATGACTGACAATTTTTCCTTACAAGTGTGCTGGCCATATTGATATGGGATTATAAAAGGTCCTTTTCATAGTATTATGTTACACATTCATTTTGTGTGTGTTATTTTTTAATAAACTTTTATTTTATAACAGTTTCAGATTTACAGACAAATTACAAAGATATTACGAAGTTTCCATATGCCTTACATCTAATTGCCCGTATTTTTATGATCTTACATGAGTAGAGTCCATTTGTTATAACTGATGACCAATATCAACATACTACTAAAGTAAATAACTTTGTGAAGATTTTTCTTTCTTTTTTTTTTTTTTTTTTCTTTTCCTTCAGGATTTCATTCAGAATACCATGTAATGCTGCCTGTCTCCTTCAGCTACTCTTGGCTGTGGCAGTTTCTCAGAGTTTCTTTTGATGTCATTGACCGTTTTGAAAAGTAATGGTCAAATATTTCGTATAATGTCTCAATCAGAATTTATATTGTAGTTTTCTCATGATTAGACTGTAATTATGTGTTTTGGAGGAGGAAAACCACAGAGGTCAATTGCTATTTTCATCACAACATACCAAGGGTACAAACCATCAACATTACTTAGCAATCACTGTTTATATTTACTTTGATCATTTGGATGGAATAGTGTTTGTCAGATTTCTCCACTGCAAAGTTACTTTTTTTTTTTTTTAATTCAACTCTTTGGAAGAAAGTCACTTGGCACAACCCATACTTAAGAAGTAGAGAATTGTTTTCACCTCCTTGAAGGTAGAGTATCTTTATAATTATTTGGAATCCTGCACAAATTTCTCTCTCATTCCTATTCATGTATTTATTCAGTCATTTTTATATCAGTTTAGATTCATGCATATTTATTTTAAACTTTTACTTAGAATCTGCAACTACATTATTTTATTGGTCAAATTATTCTAACTGTGGCCTCTGGGAACTCTTTTAGTTGGATCTTGTGTCACTTTCATATAGCACCATTAATGTGTTACTTGTTTTTTTTTTTTCTTATTGTTTTGTTTTGATCTTATCACTTTCTTACTTTACAGCACTATAAACCCCTTCAGACCTAGCTTGTATGTTTTCTGCCCCATCTTAGGACAAGCCCTTTTTCTTTCTTTCTTTCTTTCTTTCTTTTTTTTTTTTTTAAGAAACTCTGCTTTATTTTATTGGAAAACAATATTAGAAACCAAAATCTAGGAGCTAGGTGTACCCATTACTACTGGATATCATTTTCTCTACACCCTCTCAGCTGACAGAGCAAGGAAATATATGTGTGTATACTAACCCCTGTATACACACATATCTATAAATATTTCCTTATGTAGCCATTCATGTCTATGTTAAACCTATTAGTGTTAATCTTCAACACCAATTCATTACAACATAGATAACTTTAGCCTTCTTCCTTTGCTTATCTATAAATTCTCACTCCAGAAGTGGAAGAAACCGGGTTCCCACCATCTTCCATCCATTTACTTAATTGTTCAATTCCAGTATACAGGTATAACAGTGTTAGAATTTTCAACCTCTACTCCTGAGAGAAACACCTTTACTGTTTCTTACAAATAGAACACAGTGCTTATATGCAGTTCTTTTTGTCTTTTGGTCTTCTACCTCAGTTATATGATCAGTCCAAGAAAAGTCATTGATTTTCAGTCTCTTCAGATTTCTTGTTTTGTTTTGTTTTTTTGTGTGATGAACAAAGTGACAATTTCCAACCACTTTCTATATGGAACTGAAAGCTATTTTTTTAAATAATTACATTTATTTAACTTCGTACAAAAGCAAACATTCCAAAGAATGAGAAATTTAAAATTACATTCACTTGGAATATGTGATTTTAACTAGCATTTTCCCCAAGGTAAAGAAAATGAAGCTGAAGTGTGGAATTTTAGATATACACAAGTTGCTAGAAGAAAAAGTTCTGAGTAGCCTAAAGTAAGCCTGGACACTATTTCTTTTGGTCTTGATAGTAGACCAAAATGTTTTGAGCATATTGATTCATTTTGTAAATGAATTAATTATTCATTATGTTGTGTATTAAATGTTTAGTTAGCATTTAAATATATGGATGTGAGATATACAAACCATCAACATGACTTAGCCATCATGTGAAACAGTTTCTTCTTTAATCATCATATATCGAAGGAGGGTATTTAAAAAGATGCTCCACTCTTTGCTTCTCAGTGGTCACAGTTCTCATAGAAGCATGCTGGTTTGGGGAAAAATGATATTTTTTATGACTTGATGATGCAGGGTTAATGGTAGAAAGCTCAGGTTTCTGGGTCTTCAACTAGAGGACAAGCAAAGTTTATTTTAGGAAACTAATGCTTAATAATTCAAATTAATTAGCCATAGAAAATACAAAGAATGAGATACGCTTTGGATAAAACCACATTGTAAAACAGAAATTATACATGAAGATAGAACTTTTAGAATATTTGTCAGCAGTATGTGCTGTCTATATACATGCATGTGTATCTGTTTCATTGAAATCCTGGGCCTCAAACTTAAAGACAATTTAGCATAATTTTTAAATATGGGCCATGTTCATACTATAACAATATTTCTGGTTCATAAACAGAAGCACACACTTTCCAACATCATAAAGTAGATGAATATGTGGTTACTCAATTCTAACCAGCTAAAAGAAAAATGCACGAGATCTCAAATATTTAACTCAATTCTTCAGGACTAGGTTTAAAGTTTCATAAATATTCGTAAGTCTAAACTCTATTGTTTGTATTTCAAGAATCTTAAACAAAAGGAAACAATTTTAACTTTAGAAATATTTTGGTCAAATTAATTCCACCATAGTTAAGTACACAAACCACTGATTGTGAAACACTTTTAACATTCTTGGAGGGAATGAGATAACCTAAGTTTCTCATGCCGATGTGGTTTTAATATTTTATTCTCCTTCACTTTTACTCAGTCTATAAACACCAGCCTTTCAAGTTACCATGATGAGAACACAAAGCCCTTTATTATTATTGCAAGAGTATTTGAGGCAAAGTGCAATAGAATTGAATGTTTTAAAATATTTGATAAAATCAAATGTATTTTAAAGATTATGAAAGGTCTAGCTAAGTTCAAAGGTCATACTTTGGTGATAAAATACACCGCTTCAAAGTGAAAATAATAGGCTTTCATTTATGGAGGTATTAGTGGTTTCATTCTTTTCAAATATATTTCTATTTAACTTAGAAGAGTAGGAAATAGTGTCAGAGATATAGGTGAAAGTTTCCTCAAAATATAACATAAGAAATTTGGTCTTTAGTGCAGTTTATGAAAAGTTGAGATT
>NW_016811970.1:390759-406468 GCF_001698545.2 Rhinopithecus bieti
TTTTTTTTTTTTTTTTTTTTTTTTTTTTTTTTTTTACTTCAGGGAATTTAGCTTTAACTTAAAAGCCCTTTCACTGGTGAAAATTGATTTTTTTTCTTAATCTAGAGGAAACGAAATATGTGTAGCCCAGCAGAGGAGGGAGAGGAGGTCAAGGGGTAAACAGTTTGATGCGGCACATCTTGAGCTCAATCCTGGGCATGTGATCTCTCACACTTATGTCCTCCCAACAGGGAGAATCCAGCAGTGGTTTAGGCTTAAAATGCTGAGAAAAACTTCAAACAAATGTCTAAGAGAGTCCCTAGAACATTTAAACTTTTCTGTCACAGTCTTTGCTGTTCAATTATTTTTCTTTTTAACAGGACAGACGTATACTGGCAACTCAGCTGAAATTTTCTTTAAGGTAGTTCTTTCATTATAGAATGAGTGGTCATTAATTAAGCTCTGAATCTGATCAAGTCACACTTTTTTTTTTTGAAGACACCAAACTCCAAGTGGAGAAAATCTCCTTGCATTTATTTTATTCTTGTTCAAAGATTAAAGTGGGCATGATTTTCTGTAATCCCACACAGCCCTTCGTAGCTAAAAGTTAATATTTCCAACTGGTTGCTTTGAGATTCCATACATATGGCTTCGGGATGAAGTCCTTCTCCACAATTTCCATATTGAGAAAGAAATTATGGACACCATCTCTAGAATTCAGTTTCTTTAAATAGGCTGAAGATTTCTTCTCTTTTTCTCCACTATGTTTCTATGCTAGTACTGCGTTATAAGTCTGAGGGCACCTCAAATTAGGCATAATTCTAAAATTGAAGTTCCATTCATGTTGATTAGAAATGTTATCTGATTTGGCTAAAATACTCATGTTTTTTACTTTAAAAAATGTATATTTTGTCACTTCTTTTGTTTTCTATTTCAATGAAAGTTAACATTTTTTAGAAGAAAAGAAAGAGTTTTGCTCTCTTTCCCCAAACTACAAACGAACTAACAAATCAAGAAATAAACAATTTTTGAAGTGATATTCATCCTTTGGATTTTGTAAAATACTAGCTTGTCAGAAAAAATTTCCAATTTTTATCCAGATATTTTGTACTCTTTTGCACATAGCCACAGGCTAGTTAGAAGCGTTACCTACTAGCATTTACTACCAAATATAGATTGTTGAAACTTCAAGCAGGAAACTGTCATAAACACTTTAATCAACAAGCCCCTTGAAGTAAAATGAATTAAGGCAGTTAATTAAAAGAGACTCACTGGGCAATATGCATCCTGAATATCTCTATGTAAATTATTATGTCAACATAGTTTCTTCTACAGTTTTTCAATCTTGCTTTTTTTTCTGAAGTCTGTGAATTAACATATTAATGGTTAAAACTGTGCCTGAAGTTTATTCTTATTTTCTCCTTCAAACCATTATTTTTCCCAGTATGTCCTTTGTTTGCTTTTCTCTTCTCCTTTAGCACTTTAAATAATGACCTCTTCTTCCTCATTACAAACAATATTTGTGAATCACATCATTAATTCGTCCACAATTTTATAGGATTTTTCATTTTATAAAAATCACACAATCCAAAGGTGTTAAATAGAAAGGCAAATATGTTTCAATTTAAATCAATTATGCCTTCACATAGTCTAGGCATCCATAGGCTAGCAGTCTCATTGAGGTTTCTCTATCACTAATCCAAGGAGTTATAACATAATTCTCTTTACTCCATCTACCATTTCAGAATTTTGAGGTCTAGGAGTGCAGATGGAAAATGAATGAAAAAAGGATTTCGTAAGGTATAAATATTCATTATTGTTCCCAATATGCTGCTTATTTTTCAGATCCTGCTGGGTCCTGCCAGAAAAACAGAGGGTGTTCACTAAGGGAGCACACTTAATGGAAAATTCGTTGCATTTTTCCTAATGCTCAAATTGGCAGTCTGTGTGTCATATGCTGAACACACAGAAATTCATATACGTGCATGGGGCAGTTCAACACAATCCGGGAAATGTTCATAAACTTGATTTTCATATGTATTTAATATCTGATATGAGAGAACAAAGAGAATACATCTTTTTGTAAATAATTAGATCCAGTGTGATTAATGATACGTGCATGTTGCATATTTATATGTACACACAAATACATATGTATGTATTCACTACATGAATATATTCCATTTGTTTAATAAGACTTATTTACTAAAAAATAAGGTGAAACAGATCTTAATAATCAAATACATGTTTAAGGAGTTCTATTCAATATTTAGAATAGATTTTAAATAGAGTAAATACGTTTATCAACTTATGATTTTCATAACACAGCTTTGACTATTGTTCTGTATTCATAATAATTATTGGAAACATTTTACCTCCCCTTTATAATTGACATGAATTATGCCAAATTATAAGTCCGAACTACCTTAGAAAACCAAAAGATGCATTATTTACAAAGAAAGAAGCATTTCTTTCTAGGAAAATTAGTACTGTTACTACAAAACTGAAGAAGAAAAGTAATGTTAATAAAATCTTAAGTTTAGCTTCATTAAATATTTTTATTAGTTTCATGTTGCTTCAGCTCTTTCATTTTTTCAAATATACATCTCATATCCCACATTATTCTACTTACCAAAGACACTTACCATGAGAAAGATAAACTCCTCTTTCATTCTGAATACCTCATTTTTTCATAGTGTTTATTAGACAATAATCAAGTGCACATGAAATTCTCAATTCAAAAGAATTTTTTCCAATCTCACCTTAAGTAAAGATGTATAAAATATGTAAAGAAATTTCAGGCGGAAAACAGAATAAATATTTTAAATAAAGAATACAATGCCAAGAATATGTGACATTTAAAAGAAGGAACAGAAAGATAAATATCAAAATATAGGAAGAACTCAGACATATTGCAGGTTCAGTTCCAGGCCACCAATAAGGTGATCATCAAAATAAAGTGAATCACATGAATTTTTTTCTGCAGTGTGTATAGAAATTACGTTTACACTATACTGTAGTCTATTATGTGTGCAATAGTATTATGTCTAAAAAATATACATTCCTTAATTTAAAGGATCTTATTGCTAAAAAATTCTAACAATCATCAGATCATCTATGGAGTAGTAATTATTTTTGCTGGTGAAGGGTGTTACTTCAATGTTGATGGCTGCTGATTGATCAGAGTTGTGACTGCTGACGGTTGGGATGGCTCTGACACCCAAATTTATATTATAAAATAAGACCACAATAAAGTTTGGTGTATCAATTGACTCAGCTTTTCACAAAATATTTCTCTGCATCATGTAATGATATTTGATAGCCTTTTACCTACAGTAGAACTTATTCCAAAATTAAATTAAGTCCTCTTAAACCTTGCTACTGCTTTATCAACTAAGTTTATATAATATTTGAAGTACTTTGTTGTCATCTCAACAAGTATTTTCAGTAGATTCCATCTCGAAAAACCAATTTCTTTGCTCATCCATAAGAAGCAGACTCCTCATCCATTCAGATTTAATCATGATACTAAAACAATTCATTCATATCTTCAAGTGCCATCTTTAATTCAAGTTATTTTACTCTTTTCATCATGTCTGCCATGACTTCCTCACTGAAGTCCTCAACCCCTCAAAGCCATCCATGAGAACTGGAATCAACTTATTCTAAACTCTTGCTAATGTTTACATTGTGACCACCTCCGATGCATCACAAATGTTTTCATGGACATCTAAAATAGTGAATTCCTTCCAGAAGGTTTTACTTTGCCCAGATCCATCAGAGAAATTCAGTTTATACAGCATTTATAGACTTACAGAATGTATTTCTTTTCTTTTTTTTTCACACTTTAAGTTCTAGGGTTCTTCACAAAATTGGAAAAAAACTACTTTAAAGTTCATATGGAACCAAAATAAGAGCCGCATTGCCCAGACAGAATGTATTTCTTAAGGAATAAGTCTTGAAAATCCAAATTACTCCTGGTTCATAGGCTGCAGAAGAGATATTGTGTTAACAGGCATGAAAAAGAAAAAAAAAATCTTCTTGTACGTTATCAGACCTGTTGGGCAACTAGGTGCATTGTCAATGAGCATTGATATTTTATATCATGAGCAGTAGATCATAACGGAGAGCTTAAAATATTCAGTAAATCATGTTGTCAACAAATGTGCTGTCATTCAGGCTTTGTTGTCCCATTTATAGAGCACAGGTAGAGTAGACTTAGCATAGTTCTTAAGGGTCTTAGGATTTTCAGAATAGTAAATGAGCATTGGCTCCAGATTTAAATCACTAGTTGCATTAACCCCTAACAAGAGAGTCAGCTTGTCCTTTGAAGCTTTGAAGTCAAGTATTGACTTTTCGTCTCTAGCAAAGTCCTAAATTACATTGTCTTCCAAAAGAAGGCTGTTTCATCTGCATTAAAAATCTTTTGTTTAGTGTAACCACCTTCATCAATGATCTTAACTAGATCTGAATAACTTGCTGCTTTACCTTGTACTTTTATTTTAAGAAGGCAGCCTTTTCCCTTAAACTCATGAACCAACCTCCGCCAGCTTCAAACTTCTTCTGCAGCTTCCTCACCTCTCTCACCCTCCACAGAATTGAAGAAAGTGAGGGCCTTACTCTGGATTAAGTTTTGACTTAAATGAATGATGTGATTGCTTTGAACTTCTATCTAGATCACTAAAACTTTCTGTATTNTTGCTTCAGCTCTTTCATTTTTTCAAATATACATCTCATATCCCACATTATTCTACTTACCAAAGACACTTACCATGAGAAAGATAAACTCCTCTTTCATTCTGAATACCTCATTTTTTCATAGTGTTTATTAGACAATAATCAAGTGCACATGAAATTCTCAATTCAAAAGAATTTTTTCCAATCTCACCTTAAGTAAAGATGTATAAAATATGTAAAGAAATTTCAGGCGGAAAACAGAATAAATATTTTAAATAAAGAATACAATGCCAAGAATATGTGACATTTAAAAGAAGGAACAGAAAGATAAATATCAAAATATAGGAAGAACTCAGACATATTGCAGGTTCAGTTCCAGGCCACCAATAAGGTGATCATCAAAATAAAGTGAATCACATGAATTTTTTTCTGCAGTGTGTATAGAAATTACGTTTACACTATACTGTAGTCTATTATGTGTGCAATAGTATTATGTCTAAAAAATATACATTCCTTAATTTAAAGGATCTTATTGCTAAAAAATTCTAACAATCATCAGATCATCTATGGAGTAGTAATTATTTTGCTGGTGAAGGGTGTTACTTCAATGTTGATGGCTGCTGATTGATCAGAGTTGTGACTGCTGACGGTTGGGATGGCTCTGACACCCAAATTTATATTATAAAATAAGACCACAATAAAGTTTGGTGTATCAATTGACTCAGCTTTTCACAAAATATTTCTCTGCATCATGTAATGATATTTGATAGCCTTTTACCTACAGTAGAACTTATTCCAAAATTAAATTAAGTCCTCTTAAACCTTGCTACTGCTTTATCAACTAAGTTTATATAATATTTGAAGTACTTTGTTGTCATCTCAACAAGTATTTTCAGTAGATTCCATCTCGAAAACCAATTTCTTTGCTCATCCATAAGAAGCAGACTCCTCATCCATTCAGATTTAATCATGATACTAAAACAATTCATTCATATCTTCA
Source organism: Rhinopithecus bieti (assembly GCF_001698545.2). Taxonomy (NCBI): domain Eukaryota; kingdom Metazoa; phylum Chordata; class Mammalia; order Primates; family Cercopithecidae; genus Rhinopithecus; species Rhinopithecus bieti. Next base: position 396,416 of record NW_016811970.1, read on the forward strand.
AGTGCCATCTTTAATTCAAGTTATTTTACTCTTTTCATCATGTCTGCCATGACTTCCTCACTGAAGTCCTCAACCCCTCAAAGCCATCCATGAGAACTGGAATCAACTTATTCTAAACTCTTGCTAATGTTTACATTGTGACCACCTCCGATGCATCACAAATGTTTTCATGGACATCTAAAATAGTGAATTCCTTCCAGAAGGTTTTACTTTGCCCAGATCCATCAGAGAAATTCAGTTTATACAGCATTTATAGACTTACAGAATGTATTTCTTTTCTTTTTTTTTCACACTTTAAGTTCTAGGGTTCTTCACAAAATTGGAAAAAAACTACTTTAAAGTTCATATGGAACCAAAATAAGAGCCGCATTGCCCAGACAGAATGTATTTCTTAAGGAATAAGTCTTGAAAATCCAAATTACTCCTGGTTCATAGGCTGCAGAAGAGATATTGTGTTAACAGGCATGAAAAGAAAAAAAAAATCTTCTTGTACGTTATCAGACCTGTTGGGCAACTAGGTGCATTGTCAATGAGCATTGATATTTTATATCATGAGCAGTAGATCATAACGGAGAGCTTAAAATATTCAGTAAATCATGTTGTCAACAAATGTGCTGTCATTCAGGCTTTGTTGTCCCATTTATAGAGCACAGGTAGAGTAGACTTAGCATAGTTCTTAAGGGTCTTAGGATTTTCAGAATAGTAAATGAGCATTGGCTCCAGATTTAAATCACTAGTTGCATTAACCCCTAACAAGAGAGTCAGCTTGTCCTTTGAAGCTTTGAAGTCAAGTATTGACTTTTCGTCTCTAGCAAAGTCCTAAATTACATTGTCTTCCAAAAGAAGGCTGTTTCATCTGCATTAAAATCTTTTGTTTAGTGTAACCACCTTCATCAATGATCTTAACTAGATCTGAATAACTTGCTGCTTTACCTTGTACTTTTATTTTAAGAAGGCAGCCTTTTCCCTTAAACTCATGAACCAACCTCCGCCAGCTTCAAACTTCTTCTGCAGCTTCCTCACCTCTCTCACCCTCCACAGAATTGAAGAAAGTGAGGGCCTTACTCTGGATTAAGTTTTGACTTAAATGAATGATGTGATTGCTTTGAACTTCTATCTAGATCACTAAAACTTTCTGTATTCATCAAAAAAACTGTTTCACATTCTTATCATCTGTGTGTTCACTTTTTTTTTTTCCAAGAATTTTCCTGTGCATTTATAACTTGGCTAAGTGTTTGGCACAAGAGGCCTAGTTTTTGGCCTGTCTCAGCTTTTGGCATGTCTTTCTCACTAAACTTAGTCATTTTATCTGCTTTTGATTTAAAGCGAGGGACAAGACTCCTTCTTAAACTGGAAAATTAGAGACCATTGTATGGTTATTAATTGGCCTAATTTAAATATTGTGGTATAGTAGGGAATTGGGAGGAAATGACCCATATGTAGAGCAGTCAGAATACACACAACATTTGTCAGTTAAGTTCACCATTTTATATGTTTGTGGTGCCCAAAAACAATTACAGTAGGAACATCAAAAAGTATTGATCACAAATTATTATAACAAATATAATAATAATGTAGAAGCTTAGAATATTGCTAGAATTTCCAAAATTTGACAGAAAGACACAGAGAGAACACATTTAAAAATGTATTTTAAAATGGTGCCAATTGACTTGCTCAATGCAGGGTTGCTACAAACCTTCACTTCGTGAAAAATGCAATATCTGAGAAATGCAATAAAGCCAAGCACAATAAAAAGAGGTATGCCTGTAAATGGAAACTAATAGGTACTTTCTAAACATGACATTTCTGGTAATAGCTTATGGTTAAAGCAATCGTTCTCAAAAGGAGGAGATTTTCTTTCCATGGATCATTTGGTGATGTATGGAAACACATTTAGGTGTTGCAACTTGAGGGTGGAGAATGCCACTGGCATCCATTGGATAGAGTCCAGGGATGCTAATAAATATCATATAATGCAGAGATTAGCAAGAAATTAACTATCTAGACAAAAATTGCAATAATACAGAGGATACAAAATCCTTGTTTAAAAGGAAATGAACTTTGACATTGAAATAGGGTGGAGGTTTCGATATTGTTAAACAGCAGCAGGATTGTAAATCTCAGACTATAGAACTTTAATCTAGTTTGATAGAGATGTCATATGTTCTTTTATTTAATAAATATCTTCATTTTTAATTAATAAGTAAAAATTGTATACATGTATGGGTACAATGTGATGTTTTAAAGCATGTATATATTGTGCAGTGATCAAATCAGGCTAATCAATATATTCATCACCTAAACTATTTATCATTTATTTGTAATGAGAACATTTTAAATCCCCTCTTTTAGCTATTTTTAAATATAAAATAAATAATATTATTATTAACTATAGTCATCATGTTGTGCTCTATGTTAGCAGAACTTGTTCTTTCTAACGGAAACTTTTTGCATTCTTTGAGCAATGTCTCCCTTTTCCCGATTCACTCTCCAACCAAACCTAACTTCTACGAGTTTGACTTTTTTAGATTTTACATATAAATGAGATCAGACAGTATTTATCTCTCTGAGCTTGGCATATTTCACTTAGTATAATGTCCCCAAGTTCATTCATGTTGTATAAAATGATATAATTTCCTGCTTTTTTTAAGGCCAAATAGGATTCTATTCTGTATCTATACCATATGTTTTAATCCATTTATCTGTTGATTGACACTTTGATTGGTTTTGTATCTTGACTACTGTGAATAATTCTGTGATGAACATGGGAGTGTCGACCCCTCTTTAACATATTTATTTCAACAGATGTGTCGTCATTCAGCAGATGTGCTGTCATTCAATTACTTTGGATATGTTCCTGAAAGCACAATTGTGGATAATATGGTAATACTATTTGTAGTTTCTGAGGACATTTTATAGTGTTTTTCAAAATGACTGTGCACATTACAATACCATCAACAGTGGGAAAGAGTGTCCTTTTCTCTGCATCCTTACAACATTTATTAGCTTTAATCATTTTGTTAATGGGTATAAGGTGGTATCTCATGTGGTTGCAATTTTCATTTTCCTGATTATTAGATTTTTTTAGCATTTGTCACATATATGTTGACCATTTTTGTGTCTTCTTTTGAGAAATGTCTGTTCAGGTCCTTTGTCCATTTTTCAATAGGGTTATTTGTTTTCTTATTATTATATAGTTTGAGTTCATCAAATATTTTGAATATTAGCCTCTTACTTAATGTATTATTTTCAAATACTTTCTTCCAATCTTTAAGTTGTATCTTAACTCTCTTGTTTCCTTTGTTGTTTGGAAGCTTTTTGGTTTGATGTAATGTAATTTGTCTATTTTTGCTTTTGTTGCCGGTAATTTTGGGGTCTTATCTGTGAAATCACTACCCAGACCAATATTATGGAGTTTTTTTCCCTGTGTTTTGTATTTTCTTCCAGTAGTTTTGCAATTCCAGATGTTATATTTACATCTTTAATCCATTTTGAATTGACTCTTATATAACAGGCAAGATAAGGTTTCATTTTTCTTCTTATGCACGTGGATATCCAATTCATAACATCATTTACTAAAAAGACTACCTTTCTCCATTGTGTATTCTTGGCACCTTTATCAGAAATTAATCGACCATAGTTGTGTGGATTTAGTTTTGGGCTTTTAATCCTATACTATTGGTTAATCTGTCTGTTTTTATGACAGTATCATGTTGTTTTGAATCCTATAGCTTTAAAATGTATTTTGAAATCTGGTAGTGTAATACCTTCAATTTTTGGGTTTTGGTCAAAATTACTTTGGCTATTTGGGGCCTTTTGTGGTTCCATACAAATTATAGAATTATTTTTTTTCTGTTTTGGTGAAGAATAACAGAATTAATAGGAATTGCATTGACTATGTTGATAGCTTGGGCAGTATGAACATTTTAACAATACTACGACTTTCAATCTATGAACATGGGATAATCATTTATTTGTGTCCTCTTCAACTTTTTTCAACAATGTTTCATAGTTTTCAGTATATAGCTCTTTCACCTCCTTGGGTGACTTTAATCATAATTAAATTATTTTATGCTATTACAAATGGGACTTTAAAATTTCTTTTCAGCTAGTTTATTATGAATATAGAGAAGTGCTACTGATTTTTGTGTGTTAATTTTTTATCCTGCAACTTTACTGAATTTGTTTATCCATTCGAACAGTTTCTTGATACAGTCTTTAGATTTCCTGTATATAAGATTGTGTCATCAGCAAACAGAGATAATTTTACTACCTTTTCCATTTGGATGTCTTTATTTATTTTTCTTTCCTAATTGCTCTGGCAAGAACTTCCAGAATAATGTTGAACAGAAGTAATAAAAGTAGGAATAGTTGTTTTATTCCTGATCTTAGAAGAAAAGCCTTCAACTTTTCACTAAGTATGATGTTAGCTGTGGCTTGATATATATGATCTTTATGGTGTTGAAGGACATTTCTTCTATACTCAGTTTGTTGATAATTTTAATTATAAAAGGATGTTAAATTTTGTCAAATGCTTTTCCTGTGTCTATTGAAATGATTGTGTGGTTTCTGTCCTTCACTTTGTTATAACGGTATATCACATTTATTGATTGACATATGTTGAACCACTCTTGCATCCCAGGGATCAATCCCATTTGATTGTGGTGAATGACCCTTTTAATATACTGTTGAATATAGCTTGCTAGTATTTCATTGAGGATTTTTGCCCTTATGTTCATCAGTGATGTTGGCATGCAGTTATCTTTTTGTTTTGTTTTGTTTTCTTTCTTTTCTTTTTTTTTTGTAGTGTCTTTTTCTGGTTTTGATATCAATGTAATGCTGGCCTTGTACAATGAGATTGGAAACGTTCCCTTCTTTTAGATTTTTTGGAATAGTTTGAGAGGAATTGATATTAGTTCTTCTTTAAATGTTTGGTAGAATCCAGTCACAAAATCATTTTATCCTGGGCTTTTCTTTGATAGGAGTCTTTAATTAACAATTCAGTTTCCTGGGTTGTTAATGGTCTGTTCAGATTTACAATTTCTTTGTAATTTAGTCTTGGTAGGTTATATGTTTCTAGAAATTTATTTATTTTTGAGGTTGTTCAATTTGTTGACATACAATTATTCATAGTATTCTCTTAGATAATTTGTATTTCTCTGCTATAGCATCTTCCCTTTCATTTCAAATTTTATTTATTTGAGTTTCTTTTCTTTTTCACCTAGTCTAGCTAAGGGTTAGTCAATTTTTTTTAGCTTTCTGAAAACTGACTCTTAGAAAACTGATTCTTAGTTTTGTTGATGTTTTCTATTGTCTTTCTAGTTTGTTTCATTTATCTCTACTCTGATCTTTGCTCTCTCCTAACTTCTGCTAACATTGGTTTTAATTTGTTTCTTCTGGTTCCTTAAGGTGCAATGTTACGTTGTTTATTTGAGATATTTCTCCTATTTTAATGTAGACATTTATTGCTATAAATTTTTTTCTTACAATTTATTTTGGAGTTTCTGGAGATTTATCTTCTTCTTTCATTTGAATTGTATTTTCCTGTTTCTTCACTTTTCTTGACCTTCTGTGTTGGTTTTTGTGCATCCTGCGCCTTGTAAAAATAACTGACTCTCTCAGTCTTGTCAGACTGTCCTCCTACAAGATAAAAATTCCACTAATCTATGAGGCCAAATAATTTAATATACCTCTCAAATCTTTGTATTTGTTAAAACTGCTGTCTCTGTATTTGGTGGCCCCTAGGGGATTAGGATTTACCATGTCCTATCAGAACCTTAAGACCAGTACGGTAGAAGCCATGCCCTCTTGATGTAGCTAGAAAGACTGAATGTTGGATGTATGTTCCACTTCCTTCTAGCCTCGTGGTGAAGCTGAGTGCAGGCATTTATCTCCCAATCTCTTTGTACTCAGCCAGGGAGAAGATCTGTGGCAAATGCCTGTATTTGTGTTTAGGCTACACTCTGTGATCCTGGAGATACAGCTGCTGGAAGTGGATCTGTTGTATGTCTACCTCTTTGTTTTTGTAGTTTAGGGCCACTCAAGATAGAAAGCCCAATCGACTCCCAGAGCTAGGTCATTAAAGAGACAGTTCCTTGTGAGGCAGGAGAATAGGGTCTGGAGGCAGGGAACCTAAGGACGATTAACACTGACTTCCTAGTACTAAGTCAAAAGGAAAACCCAACTTTCCACACCCATGTAACAAAAGGACCAGCGTCTACTCCCTTTACAATGCTCCTGGCCCTTTTCTGTTTGGCACATGAAAAATTGAAAGTACCTCTGATTGGTCCCTTCCTGCAACCAATCAGATGTTTGCATAGGGTGTAACTTTGTAACTTCACTTCAGTCTCTGCAACCAATTAGACTTCTCATAAACCACTGCCTCATTTACATAGGGCATAAACCGAGTAACCAATGAGAGGTCTCTAGAGGATATTTAAATCCCAGAAAATTCTGTAACCAGGGCTCTTGAGCCTCTTGCTCTAGCCCATTTCCACTCTGTGGAGTGTACTTTTATTTTAACAAATATCTGCTTTCATTGCTTCATTCTTTCCTTGCTTTGTGTGTTTTGTCCAATTCTATGATCAAAATGCCAAGAACCTGGACAACTGATAGTCACGACACTCCACCAGTAACACTGGGGTAGGAGTTATAGATATTATGGCTCGTTACACAGAAAACTTTCTTTCAGGAAGAATGGGTACACCTGGATTTATCACTGGAGCAAGCTGAAAGAAAGCCTCTGAAGTGCCAAGCTCCAGTTTGGGCTGCCTGAGAGCTACTGTTTGCACCATTAGCTCCCCAGTGCAAGGTTGTTAGAAGCCAGGCCCCTTAAGGAGCCACTAAAAGAGTATGCAATAAACTCCTACCAGAGAGAAAATGGGAGCTGCATCTTCAATCCCCTGTTCTTCAGTGTTCTTAGGAAGTTTTGCCCCTGGATGTGTTTGAGCACCTCTTTAAAAACCACATCTCTATTCTGTGATCTGGGGAGGCTCCTGTATGTCTAGTCTCTTTTGCTCCCAGAGCTAAAAGTTTTAACATGCAGTCCCTTGGGTGGTATTTTAAAAGTTGCAATCCCTGTTTTGTGGTATAAATCTCTTCTAGGAAGAAACAGTGAGCTGTATTTTAAAAGCCCCTTTCTGTTCTGCTTCCAGGGGATAAAGGCCCTGGAAGTACTTGCATGCCCTTATAAAACTTTCCCTTTTGTCTGTTGTCTAGAGAGATTCAGATGTGCCTGCTCCCCTCTGCTCCTAGAGCTAGGAATTTTAGGGTGTAGTCTCCCGAGTGGAAGCTGTAAAACTTGAACGTGCATCATGTGTAGGCAAACTTATTCCAGAAGGGATTTAGTGACCTGGAGTTACCACTAGTTTGAGCTGGGAGAGAAGGTTCTGGAAGTGATGATCTTCTCACACTTTTGGTAGGGTGCTGTTTGTTTGCCTCTTTAACTCCCCAGTGACAATTAATTAGAATCCAGGCTGCCAAGTAGTCACTGGAGAGTGCATTTCATATTTATTCCAGAGAAAATCAAGCAACTGCATTTTTAAGTACCTTCTCCTTCACTGCTTCGGAGGAGCCATGCAAGTGCTCATACCATGCAAGTGTGCATACCCTACTAAAACTGCACATTTTCCTGTGATCTAATTTTTATGTTAGACTAGAATACACCTAATCCTCTGTTCTTTCCAAATTGGTTATATAAGAGCAAAACTATGAGGACCTTAGAGTTAGGGCAGTATATGTGAAATCCAAACGCTCCTCTCCACAGGGAGAAGCTGAGTGTTTGGATTTCTTTCCTGGTTGTATAGCTCTGTGCCCAGGGTGGGGTCCATGCCCCCAGGGTTCTCAGCCATTCCTACCTGTTCTATATGCATGTTTTGTCAGTTGCCTGATGGTCAGGAGTCTCTCAATCATTTTCTCACTTTGTAGAAGGAATTGATCCATGAATATATGTTTATTTGGTGCATTCAAGTATGTAAGAAAGTCTAGATCCTCTTATTCCACCATGTTGCTGACATCACCACATACAATAAGTTCTTAAATACAGCAAATACCTGAAAATAGCTATTAATGCATATTCCCTTAGTAACTAAGTGTCAGTTTGATTTTTATAAGTGTAATCAAAATCAAGAAGGCAAAAAAAATTGAAGCAAAAAACTAGTGCAAAGTGATGAGTAAACTCAAAGCTAAAGCATTTGAAAAAAAAAAAAAAGAGATTTGAGAAATAAAAAGAATTAACTGACTAAGTGAGGATTCTAAGATGGCAGAGTAGGAAGCATCAGGAATCTGATGCTCCCCACCTAAGCAACAATTGCACTGGTCGAATTTGAGGAAACTATTTTGGAACTCTATAGTTTACTGAAGAATTATAACTTCCATTGGAAGGCTTGGATGAAAAATCGCAGTTAATTTTGATCAATACCAGCTCTTAGCAGACTAACAGCTACCCGTTCCTCTCCTCCATCCTCAAGGCATGAAGCTGTGAACTTCTCCTGGCGCAGTTCTTGCATAGCTTGTGTAGCCAGGGTGGATCAAAAGGACCCTGTTTTTTAAACATCAGGATTAAGGATCCTGATCTATTGCTGATTGCTGCTTCTGATCACAAAGGTGTCGACAAAGAGCAGCAGTTTTTTTTTTTTTCATTAGTCTAGCTCAAAAGTATCTGTCAATTTGTCAATCTTTTCGAAAAGCCAACCCTCAGTTTTATTGATTTGTTCATTGTTTTCTACTTTCTTTTTCATTTATTTCTTCTCCAATCTGTCTTATTTCCTTCTTTTAACTTTGATTTTATTTACTTCTTTTTTTTTCACTCCTTGAGGTGTAAAGTCAGGTTGTTAATTTGAGGGTTTCTTCTTTTTGTATATAAGCATTTACTATTATAACTTTCCTTCTTAGGACTTCTTTTGCTGCATCCCATAGGTTTTAATATGCATTTTTGTTTTCATTTGTCATGAGATATTTTCTAACTTCCCTTATATATTTCTCTTTGACTTATTGTTTGTTCAGGAGTCTGTTTATAAATGTTCACGTATTTATGATTTTCCAGTGTTTCTGCTATTGATTTCTAGTTTTATTTCACTGTAGTTGGAAAAGATACCTGATATGATTTCAATTTTCTTACATTTGTTAAGACTTGTTTTGTGGCCTAATATGTGATTTACCCTAGAGAATATTCTGTATGCACTTGAGAAGGATGTGTATTCTGCTGTTGTTGCATGGAGTGTTTTGTACAAGTCTGCTATGTCCAGTTGTTCTGCAGTGTTCAAGTCCTCTGTTTCCTTATTAATCACATTCTTCTCAAGTGCATACAGAACATTCTCCAGGTTCTTAATTTGTTGCCTAGGCTGGCCTTGAACTCCTGGGCTCAAGCAATCCTCCTGCCTCAGTCTTCCAACATGCTGAGATTATAGGTGTGAGCCACTGTGTCTGACCTGGGATTTTTTTCTGAATTTTCCTTTTTTCTTTTCTTTTGAGGTGGAGTCTCACTGTCACCCAGGCTGGAGTGCAGTGGCACAATCTCAGCTCACTGCAACCTCCGCCTCCCAGGTTTAAGTGATTCTCCTGTCTCAGCCTCCTGAGTAGCTGGGACTATAGGCATGCGCCACCATGCCTGACTAATTTTTGTATTTTTAGTAGAGACAGGGTTTCACCATATTGGCCAGGCTGGTCTGGAACTCCTGACCTCAGATGATCCTCCCGCCTCAGCCTTCCAAAGTGCTGGGATTATAGGCATGAGCCACTGCACCTGGCCATTTTTCTGAATATTTTTGATCCACAATTGTTTGAATCCATGAATGCAGAACCTATGGATATGGAGGGCTGGCTGTATTTACTTTTACCAGAGAGCTTTATATTTCTGTGTAGTTTTGTGTTGGTACTCAGCTTCCTTTTGTTTCAATGTGAAAGACTTGCTTTAGCATTTCTTGTAAGGCAGGCATAGTGATGATGAAGTCCATCAGATTTTGTTTATATGTAAAGGTCTTTATTTCTCTGTCATTTTCCAAGGACATTTGTGGGATGTAATATTCCTGGTTGGCAGAGTTTTTTTCACTTTGA
>NW_016811970.1:406612-421612 GCF_001698545.2 Rhinopithecus bieti
TCACAAGGAACTACTAGAAGTCACAAGAAATTAAAAACTAATAGAAGTTTCATCAAGGAAGAAGAAATCAACATAATTTAATACAACAGAGAGTTCAAGATAGGTAAGAAGTGCAGAAAGCACACAAGCGATTTTAAGAGTGGACTTAAGTAGAGCCTGAAGCATACACAATTTAAAGGATAAACATTAAGAAAAAAATTAAAATTTTAAACATATATTAGGTACAGAGTTAAAGGACACCTTGTGAGAGAAAGCCTAGAAGCTTATTTTTAATTACCTCTTCACTAAAGCTGCCTCTACTTTTGAGATAAAAATACCAGTGCATAAGCAGGTAGAAAAGTGCAAATCCAGGATGAACCAACTAAGAAGATGTTTGCCATGACTGTACTTTCCTAATTAGAAACCAGGACCCAACCATGGTTTCAGAAAGAAAAAAATATATATCTGAAGTCCTAGATCTGAAATCCTACGTATGTCTCTTCCAGAAAATATAAAATATATCATTATTCATGAAATTTGAACATGAGACTTAAGAGATAAATAAGCCGTTGCTGGAAAGACAAAGGAAACAAAGGTGGTCTTTTCTGGGAGAGTCAGAATTTCAAACTTCATCGCCAGTCATACATCCCAGGAGGAGATAAATGATCTGAAATATCTTTCTGGGTAATGAGAGAAATGTTTTGAGGCACAGTAGACTTATCGGCTCAAGAGGAGTACCACTGCCAGGAGAGGGTGTCTGAGAGACCAGAATCAAAGTGAAGAAAGAAGTTAACTGAAAAAGTGAACAAGCAGGAGAAGTATGGTGCAGAGGTAGAGACAAAATAATTTCATAATTTTATTTATTGAAAATCTCGAAACTTGAAAGAAAATAAGAAAAAAAAGATATTTGGTTACTATTTTATTTTAACCAGTAAAAAGACTCATTGATTAGTTATGCAGATATACATTATGTCTCCTCTATGTTAGTATTCTTACCACTAGAAATATTGCAATAAGTAGACATAGGCCCTTCTCTCAGGGAGTGTAGCTTATAACTAAATAGACTCGGACATAAACAGATTTTCAAAAATAAGATATGAAAGATATGTTAGAAGAAGAGAATATTTGCATAATTTTTAAATGGGAGAGGACTAAAACAAGATCAAATATGTGACAACAATAAAGGGGAATATGGCATATTTACATAAAATATTTTTTAAGTTAAGAAAAAAAGCAAAGTGGAAATGAACAGATTATTTATTTTAAAAGCAATCCAATGGTCAATAAATGTGTAAAAATAAGTATACTAGTAGTCAGAGAAATATGCATCTAAATTATGAAATAGAATGTTTCCCATTAAATTATTGAAAGATAAATAGAGGACCTGAAGTAATCCAGCGATGGCACAAACATGATGGTGGACACGGGAATATGAGTGCTCTTTTATACTCTTAGTAGAGGTATAATTTATTGTAAGATTTTTGGAATAAACCCTTTTAATATATACTAAAAGTAGCCCCCCCCCCCTTAACTTAGCATTTCTTCTTATGGAAGTTCAGTAAAAATATAAAAGAAGCAATAATAAGATATATGTACAAAGATATTTATTGTAGCAAAAACATGGAAACAACCTGAATTCCTAACAATAGTGGGAATATTGAATTCATATCGGCATACCCCTCTACTTTGATATAAAATCAACTATTACATAAGATATACATATATAAAATAAAATAAGGTGAACCCACAAAATATTTTGTATAAACTATATATAAAAATATATATGTATAATAATCCTTTGTAATGAGTCTGTAAATATGCACATGTATCTTTGAATTAAAAGAAAACAAATATCAAAAAGTTAATCTTACTAATGATTAATTCAGGGAGTTGGATTGGAAGAAGGAGGAAGAAATTATGACAAGTTTCTCATTGATACTTGAGTTTTAATTCAGACTATTTCATTTAATAATTGAAGTTATTAAGAAGAGACTACTGAATTAATGAAGTAAGTCCTTTATAGGAGAAATCAGGAGTGTTATCAGAATAAAGACAGAGTCTTAACCTTTCTTGGGAGGATGGCCATTCTGTCCCTGAGTAAGTGAGCTGTAAGTTGAATCTGAAAGATGAAAAGGAGTTGGTAAGGCAAAAGGGAGCCACAGGGGCAGAGCAAGAAAGGGAGATTGTGAGTGGTACAGGCAAAAAGAACAGCAGGCTCCAATAAGGACCTTTTTCAAGGAATTGAAGAGTTCAGACTGTTTGGAACAATGATGGGAGGGGTGCAAATAAGAGAACACAGCAAACAACTTCTTGCCTTTAAAGTGAGAGTTGAGTTAGGCATTGTTAAAGGAATCAAAGCCACTGTGGTTTTGAATTTGATTCTTGACTCTGCATTTTTAAAAACCTCAATAGGCTTCAATTTTCTCTTCTACTGAATGAATATTGTAAACTTACCTCAATGTTTGCTTTGGTGAAGAGTAAATTGTATATGTGTAAAGTGAAAACATATTCCTTCTACATACTAGATGTTTCTTAGGTAGCAGCAACAGCAATTATTGTAATATCCTTTGTTCCAGACTATTGTTAAGACTGAGTTTGGTTTTATGCTAGGTTATATATCATGTATTTTGGTTTTCCTACTTCACAAAGTAACTTTTAATGGGGTTGTTGTGTTTAGCAATAAGCAACGTCTATGAAACTAGGTGGTCGGTATCCACCTCAACTAATTAAACAAGGCAGAAACAAACCAGAAGCAATACTCATGATGACTAAAATGTTCTAAGAAGCCATTTTTCCCCTAATTCTTGTAATAGTTCAATAAAAGCAGCCAAATGAACAATGCAAGAAATGTCTCTAAATTTAAACTCAGAGTTTACTGCAAATCAGGGTGTGCAGAATCTTTCTATTGATTGTGGTGTAATTGCCATACAAACATTAGTCTCCTTAACAACATCCTTTATAGAATAGTTAATTTTTTTCCTGGTTGGACTCTACATTTTAGAAACTAAAAGAACAGGGCAGAAAATTCCATCTTTTGACTGAGGGAAAATTGCGGAGAAACATATAAATGTTTCTATTTTCTTCAGTCACAAATGTAGAAATGCATAGGGATCTGGAGAGCAGAACTTGATGATATAAACTAAGACCTTTCTGCTTAAATAGTCAAGGCAGAATGAATATAATGTTCATGTTTGTAACAGAGGCCAAATAACATAAGGCTGAAAATTATATTGAATTTAGAGATGATCATTGGTGATCTTTGCTAGAGAAACTGCTGAAAAATTGCAAAAGCCATAATGGAATGCTGTGGTGGACAAGGAGAATTGCTATTCCAATTCCTCTTCAAAGACAGATTTGCTGCCCAGCAGCAGGGAAGGTGGTCAGCATGCAGCCTCTAGAGTCAATCCTTTGAGGCTGCCCATCAGAGAGCAGAAACCAGGCCATGCCTTTCCATGGGCAATACACCTTAGATTGCTGAGCAAGGTACAAGTATTTTAAATCCACTGTGGGATATTCTGACTGGTAATACCTTCCAAAGTTCCTCCTTGCATTGGCTTACATTTCGGGCAGCCAATCCACAGCTTATTTTCTCCCTCTGCTCAATCCTGCATCTTCTCACATCCATTCACAGGCGTTGATTCACAATCAATAACTCACATGGCAAACTTTATCTCAGCAGTTGCTCTGGATATTCCAAACTGTGAGAAATACAAATACTTTGAGGAATAGTAGGTTGATGAGAAAGTGAAGGTGAGTTTAGGTACTAATTTCACTTACGTTTATTTGTAATAAGGAAGAGAGAAGATATGTTAGCTTCAGGAGGAAATGGGTTTAAGGGAGAGATTTCATTATTTTTATGTTTTGGAATGGTGGGTAAGGGAAAGACCTGAGAGAGTAAATGTTGATGGAAAGGATTCACTACACAGAAGCAGTTCTTTGGAATATCTCCTGAGTTCAAATTACACTGTGATAATTTGACTGTACAAGAAAAATTGTGTCTCTCATTATGTTTTTCAAAATCAGCGGTAAACATGCCTATTTAAAATGAGATCTTTCCTTGCTTGGAGGAGGAATAGATTTTGGGATAAGATAACTGTGCTTATTTGTCAAATTGAAATTAGGAGTAAAATCCATGTGTTTCTTTATACCCCTTAAATTGACTTTTATACGTTCTGTACTTCATTCAGCAAGAGTCATAAAATTTTGTGTAGAATTCCACAAAGCACTGGAAATCTCAGCCATCAGTTCCATAAACAAAAATAGACATTCTACTTTACTCTCTAGGTGTGTTTTAAATTTCTTCCAGAAAGAAAAAAATGAACTAAAATTTTAAATTAATGTTGTTATGAATTTTCCTCAGTATTTTTTTAGAAAAGATAATTTACTTCATAGAGTAACATTTGTGAATGACGACATAAATAGAAATGGCCCTAAGATAATATACAATTACTAATTGTCCAACCTTGATAAAAGCATTCTGATAAGATTATTCTTTTTAGACAATCTAAAATCATTTGTTCTTGACCTAGAAGTTAAAATGAACTCCTCTTGACTAGAAGTAAAACAGATCACAAAGCACTGCTCTCTAATCATAGCAAAACAAGCTACATAATAACAAATATATATGATACAGAAAAAAACTGAGCATGATTATAATACATAGCATAAGCAATGAGAAATTAGTATTTTATGAACAAAATTCCGATTCACAGTACTATTGTGAAAGTTAATAAGTGCTTAGTTTTAGTAAAATCTTTGCTGTGATATAGGTGTTATGTTTCTTCCTCATTTTATTTTTAGTGATGCCTAGGAAATTGCTAGGAAAACAGAAAGTGTGGAGATTTTACACTTATTTATTGAAATTGGAGGTGTGATTTCGTACTAAAAACAACAATGAATGAAATGTATTAACAATAACTGTGTCCTAATGACCTAATTGATTATTTTAATTGAGGGTGGAATTAGAACCACTAGTGCCTCTTTGGCCCTGAAATTATGCACACTCATGCATGTATGCATATAACAATAGCAAACAACTGGTTGTTTACTCCAACGTACCCTGTGGTAAGATCCTCACCTTGACTCTTACAGGAAGATAAAGCATTACTTACAGAGAACATGATTGCTTTACAGGAGAAGACT
The DNA here is from genome assembly GCF_001698545.2 of Rhinopithecus bieti. NCBI lineage: Eukaryota > Metazoa > Chordata > Mammalia > Primates > Cercopithecidae > Rhinopithecus > Rhinopithecus bieti. Next base: position 411,734 of record NW_016811970.1, read on the forward strand.
ATGATTCAGAAATCCGGGAAAAAATTTACCTTGAAGCTATATACATGTAATGATTTCCTGTGGCATGGAATCATAAAAGCCATAAAAAACTGAATATCTTTTACAAATTTACAAATCTGAAGAAATATTAAAACAGTCAATCATTTGTTAGACAATGTACCGCAATCGGTAATTATCTGAAATAGTATATGTAGGTGGTTATATATATATATATATATATATATATATACATATTTGTGTATATGATACAACTGTTACGGCAACAATAGGCAGATGGATGGTTAGATGGGATCACATTTGACTGTAGGTATTAAAGGCTTCCAAAGGGCTAGCTCAGTCAACAGAGTGGAGGCTGAGGTAAAGAATTTGCTTTCCAGGCAGAACAAATAGCATGTGTCAATCCCTTAAGATGAGGTGCACTTGGAAACGATGACAAGTTTGGTAGAACCAGGGTGCAGGCTCTGACTGGCTGCATGTTTGAAAAAGGCTTGGAAATGAGCCTGGAAAGATCAGCAGAGGCCAGGTTATGAAGAGCCTTTNATATTTTATACATATACTATATGCAGCTCTTGCAGTCTATCAAGTTTTTAGTTATATAACATGATGACAGTAAAACAATCTACAACATAATTGTTTTAAACTTCCTTGTATCATATTCACTGTTAGTAATAAACACAAATTGCTTGTTTACCAGTATATAGATAAGGATGCTTTCATCAGTGCATATGTTAGTAGGGGCAGATAAACATAGTAAATATTCTAGAACTTGTAACATTACGAACAGCTAATAGTGTCACTTCCCTAGTAAACTTTTTGTATAAGTGTGGCAAAACAAAAATGTATATTTTATAGGTGAGTACAGTCGTCCCTCAGTAATCTTGGGGAAGTTGTTCTAAGACATTCAACAGATACCACAATTTGCATACACTCAAGTCCCTGATATAAAATGATGTAGTGTTTGCATATAATATATGCACATCCTCTCATACACTGTAAGTCATCTCTAGATTATCTGTAATATCTAATACAATGTAAACATTATGTAAATAGTTGTTATACTGTATTGTTTACGGACAAATGACAAGAAAAATGTCTGTACACTTTTAGTACAGACGTATTTAAAAATTTTTTTAACCCTTGATTGGGGCTAAATGTGTGTGTGTATATGTATATATATACACACACACAGTTATATATAAAATATATAAACATATATATAAAATATATGTGTGTGTATATATATACACACAGTTAGCCCCAATCAAGATATATATATATATATGCATATATATACACACATGCATACACACACACACATGCACAAATATATGGAGCTAACTATATATATATATATATCTGTGTGTGTGTATATATATCTGTGTAACTGTATGTATATATAGATATAAACACATACACACACACAGTTAGCCCAAATCAAGATACATATATATCATGCATATACACACACTCACAGATATATATATGCATGCATATATATATCTCAATATGCATGCATATATTTATGTTTACAGATTCACTTTTATGTCTATCTGCATATACAGAACATGTATCTTTTCCCTCTTATATGTGATCATGCTGCTGTGTTTCCACTGTGTATTTTAGAAAGCTGTATTAGTCATGGTTCTCTAGAGGGACAGAACTAATAAGATAGATGTATATATAAAAGGGAGTTTATTAAGATCTGTTGACACACATGATCACAAAGTCCTACAATGGGCTGTCTGCAAGCTGACAAGCAAGGAATCCAGTCCGAATCCCAAAGCTGAAGAACTTGGAGTCTGATGTTCAAGGGCCAGAAGCATCCAGGATGGGAGAAAGATGTAGGCTGGGAGACTAAGCCAATCTAGTCTTTCTACATTCTTCTGACTGCTTTTATTCTGGCCACACTGGCAGCTGATTAGATTGTACCCACACAGACTGAGGGCGGGTCTGCCTTTCCCAGTCCACTGACTCAAATGTCAATCTCCTTTGGCAACTCCTTCACAGATGAACCCAGGAACAATACTTAATCATATTTCCATCAAATCAAGTTGACACTCACTATTAACCATCACAAAAGTCTTTTCCCAAGTTTATGAAAGCAGATGCTATTTATATATTATGCTTGTGTTTCAACTCAGCTTCAGAGGCCATATCAGCCACAAAATGTACCATGAAAATGATACTTTCTTGTTTAATATCTACTTTCTTAGCAATTGACTAGAGTTGTTGCAGAATCAGTGTAAAAATTTATTGGGTCCGTTCCAAGATGGCCAAATAGGAACAGCTCCGGTTTGCAGGTCCCAGTGTGATCAATGCAGAAGATGGGTGATTTCTGCATTTCCAACCGAGGTACCTGGTTCATCTCATTGGGACTGGTCAGAAAGTGGGTACAGCCCACAGAGGGTGAGCTGAAGCAGGGTGGGGCATCGCCTCACCTGGGAAGCACAAGGGGTCAGGGGATTTCCCTTTCCTAGCCAACGGAACCTGTGACAGACTATACCAGGAACACTGGGACACTGCCACCTAAACACTGCACTTTTCCAACAGTCTTAGCAAACGGCACACCAGGGGATTGTATTCCATGTCTGGCTCAGCAGGTCCCTATACCCACAGAGCTTTGCTCACTGCTAGTCTGACATCAAAGTGCGAGGTGGCAAGCCTGGTTGGGGGAGGGCTGTCTGCCATTGCTGAGGATTGAGTACATAAACAAAGCAGCTGGGAAGTTGAACTGGGTGAAGCCCACTGTAGCTCAAGGAGGCCCGCCTGCCTCTGTAGACTCCACCTCTGGGGCAAGGCATAGCTGAACAAAAGGCAGCAGAAACTTCTGCAGACTGAAACATCCCTGTCTGACAGCTTTGAAGAGAGCAGTGGTTATCCCAGCATGGTGTTTGAGCTCTGAGAATGGACAGACTCCCTCCTCAAGTGGGTCCCTGACCCCCATGTAGCCTAACTTGGAGACACCTCCCAGTAGGGTCCAACTGATACCTCATACAGATGGGTGCCCCTCTGAGACAAAGTTTCCAGAGGAAGGATCAGGCAGCAATATTTGCTGTTGTGCAATATTTGCTGTTTTGTACCCTCTGCTGGGGAAACCCAGGAAAACAGGGTCTGGAGTAGACCTCCAGCAAACTTCAACAGATCTGGAGCTGAGGAGCCTGACTGTTAGAAGGAAAACTAACAAACAGAAAGGAAGAGCATTAATATCAACAAAAAGGACATCCACACCAAAACCCCATCTGTATGTCACCATCATCAAAGACCAAACGTAGATAAAACCACAAAGATGGGGAGAAACCAGAGCAGGAAAGCTGGAAATTGTAAAAATCAGAGCACCCCGTCTCCTCAAAGTATCGCAGCTTCTCACCAGCAAAGGAACAAAGCAGGACGGAGAATGACTTTGACAAGTTCACAGAAGTGGGCTTCAGAAAGTCAGTAATAACAAACTTCTCCGAGTTAAAGGAGGATGTTCAAACCCATTGCAAGGAAGCTAAAAACCTTGAAAAAAGATTAGGTGAATGGTTAACTACAATAAACAGCATAGAGAAGACCTTAAATGACCTGATGGAACTGAAAACCATGGCACGAGAACTACGTAATGCAATCACAAGCTTCAATAGCTGATTCACACAAGTGGAAGAAAGGGTATCAGTGATTGAAGATCAAATGAATGAAATGAAGCTAGAAGAGAAGTTTAGAGAAAAAAGAGTAAAAAGAAATGATCAAAGTCTTTAAGAAATATGAGACTATGTGAAAAGACCCAATCTACATTTGATTGGTATACCTGAAAATGATGGGGAGAATGGAGCCAAGCTGGGAAACACTCTTCAGAGTAATATCCAGGAGAACTTCCCCAACCTAGCAAGACAGGCCAATATTCACATTCATGAGATACAGAGAACACCACAAACATACTCCTTGAGAAGAGCAACTCCAAGACACATAATTGTCAGATTCACCAAGGTTGAAATGAAGGAAAAAATGCTAAGAGAAGCCAGAGAGAAAGGCTGAGTTACCCACAAAGGGAAGCCTATCAGACTAACAGTGGATCTCTAAGTAGAAACCCTACAAGTCAGAAGAGAGTGGGGGACAATATTCAACATTCTTAAAGAAAATAATTTTCAACCCAGAATATCATATCCAGCCAAACTAAGCTTCATAAGTGAAGGAGAAATAAAATCCTTTACAGAAAAGCAAATGCTGAGAGATTGTGTCACTACCAGGCCGGCTTTACAAGAGCTAAGGAAGGAAGCACTAAACATGGAAAGGATCAACCGGTACCAGCCACAGCCAAAACATGCCAAATTGTAAAGTTCATCAATGCTAAGAAGAAACAACATCAACTAACGGGCAAAATAACTGGCTAACATCATAATGACAGGATCAAATTCACACATAACAATATTGACCTTAAATGCAAATGGGCTAAATGCCCCAATTAAAAGACAAAGACTGGCAAATTGGAAAAAGAATCAAGGCCCATCAGTGTGCTGTATTCAGGAGACCCATCCCACGTGCAGAGACACACATCGGCTCAAAATAAAGGGATGGAGGAACATCTACCAAGCAAATGGAAAGCAATAAAAAGCAGGGATTGCAATCCTAGTCTCTGATGAAACAGACTTTAAACAACAAAGATCAAAAGAGAAAAAGAGGGCCTTTACATAATGGTAAAAGGATCAATTCAACAGGAAGAGCTAACTATCCTAAATATATATGCACCCAATACAGGAGCACACAGATTCATAAAGCAAGTTCGTAGAGACCTACAAAGAGACTTAGACTCTCACACAATAATAATGGGAGACTTTAACACCCCACTGTCAATATTAGACAGATCAACAAGACAGAAGGTTAACAAGGATAACCAGGACTTGAACTCAGCTCTGCACCAAGTAGACCTAATAGACATCTACAGAACTCTCCACTCTAAATCAACAGAATATACATTCTTCTCAGCACCACATCACACTTATTCCAAAATTGACTACTTAGTTGGAAGGAAAGAACTCCTCAGCAAATGTAAAAGAACAGAAATCACAACAAACTGTCCCTCAGACCACAGTCCAATCAAATTAGAACTCAGCATTAACAAACTCAATCAAAACTGCACAACTACATGGAAACTGAATAACCTGCTCCTGAATGACTACTGGGTAAACAGCAAAATGAAGGCAGAAATAAAGATGCTCTTTAAAACCAAAGAGAACAAAGACACAACACACCAGAATCTCTGGGACACATCTAAAGCAGTGTGTAGAGGGAAATTTATAGCACTAAATGCCCACAAGAGAAAGCAGGAAAGGTCTAAAGTGACCACCCTAACATCACAATTAAAAGAACTAGAGAAGTAAGAGCAAACAAATTCAAAAGCTAGCAGAAGGCAAGAAATAACGAAGATCAGAGCAGGATTGAAGGAGATAGAGACACAAAAAAACCTTTAAAAAAATCAATGAATCCAGGAGCTGTTGTTTTTAAAAGATCAACAAAATGGATAGACTGCTAGCAAGACTAATAAAGAAGAAAAGAGAGAATAAAATAGACGCAATAAAAAATGATAAAGGGGATATCACTACTGATCCCACAGAAATACAAATTACCTCAGAGAATACTATAAACCTCTCTATGCAAATAAACTAGAAAATCTAGAAGAAATGGATAAATTCCTGGACACATACACCCTCCCAAGACTAAACCAGGAAGAAGTTGAATTGCTCTGAAATTGAGGGAATAATTAATAGCCTACCAACCAGAAAAAGTCCAGGACCAGATGGATTCACAGTCAAATTCCACCAGAGGTACACAGAGGAGCTGGTACCATTCCTTCTGAAATGATTCCAATCAATAGAAAAAGATGGAATCCTTCCTAACTTATTTTATGAGGCCAGCATCATCCTGATACCAAAGCCTGGCAGAGGCACAACAAAAAAAGAGAATTTTAGACCTATATTCCTGATGAATATTGAAGCAAAAATCCTCAATAAAATACTGACAAACCGAATCCAGCAGCACATCAAAAATGGGGAAAGGATTCCCTATTTAAAAACCGTGCTGGGAAAACTGGCTAGCCATATGTAGAAAGCTGAAACTGGATCCCTTCCTTACACCTTATACAAAAATTAATTCAAGATGGATTAAAGACTTAAATGTTAAATCTAAAACCGTAAAAACTCTAGAAGAAAACCTAGGCAATACCATTCAGAACATAGGCATGGGCAAGGACTTCACGACCAAAACACCAAAAGCAATGGCAACAAAAGCTAAAATTGACAAATGGGATCTAATTAAACTAAAGAGCTTCTGCACAGCAAAATAAACTACCACTAGAGTGAACAAGCAACCTACAGAATGAGAGAAAATTTTTATAATCTACCCATCTGACAAAGGGCTAATATCCAGAATCTACAAAGAACTTAAACAAATTTACAAGAAAAAATCAAACAACCCCATCAAAAAGTGGGCAAAGGATATGAACAAACACTTTTCAAGAGAAGACATTTATGCAGCCAACGGACACATGAAAAAATGCTTGTCATCACTGGTCATCAGAGAAATGCAAATCAAACCACAATGGGATACCATCTCACACCAGTTAGAATGGTGATCATTAAAAAGTCAGGAAACGGTCGGGTGTGGTGGCTCACGCCTGTAATCCCAGCACTTTGGGAGGCCAAGGTGGGCAGATCATGAGATCAGGAGATTGAGACCATCCTGGCTAACATGGTGAAACCCCATCTCCACTAAAAATACAAATTTAGCAGGGCGTGTTGACGGGTGCCTGTAGTCCCAGCTACTCAGGAGGGTGAGGCAGGAGAACGGTGTGAACCTAAGAGGTGGAGTTTGCAGTTAGCTGAAATCACACCACTGCACTCCAGCCTGAGGGACAGAGCGAGACTCTGTCTCAAAAACAAACAAACAAAAAAGAAGTCAGGAAACAACAGGTGCTGGAGGAGATGTGGAGAAATAGGAACACTTTCACACTGTTGGTGGGACTGTAAACTAGTTCAACCATTGTGAAAGACAGTGTGGTGACTCTTCAAGGATCTAGAACTAGAAATCCCATTGACCCAGCAATCCCATTACTGGATATATACCCAAAGGATTATAAATAATGCTACCATAAATGCTACTAAAAAGACACATGCAGATGTATGTTTACTGAGGCACCATTCACAATAGCAAAGACTTGGAACCAACCTGAATGTCCATCAATGATAGATTAAGAAAATATGGCACATATACACCATGGAATACTATGCAGCCACAAAAAAGGATGAGTTCATGGATAAAGCTAGAAACCATCATTCTGAGCAAACTATTGCAAGGACAGAAAACCAAACTCCTCATATTCTCACTCATAGGTGGGAATTGAACAATGAGAATACTTGGACACAGGGTGGGGAACAACACACAATGGGGCCTGTAGTGGGATGGGGGGATGGGGGAGGGATAGCATTAGGAGAAATACCTAATGTAAATGATGTCTTAATGGGTGCAGCAAACCAACATGGCACATGTATACATATGTAACAAACCTGCACATTGTGCACATGTACCCTAGAACTTAAAGTGTAATAAAAATAAATTCTTAAAACATCAGCAGCTTTTCAATCTTTTAAAATTAGTATTTTGATTTTGTATTTTGATTATATACAACCAAGAATGACACACTTCACTCAAAGTGAGTCACTTTCTTATTTAAAGAGAGTCATACTTCTATGAACATTAATGGGGCTAAAATTTGGCTCCTTCTAGCAGATTGCTAAACTGACAATATATTACATTTTACATTTTACATTTTAAATATTATACATTAGTTCAACTTAAATATACTGAGGATTCTTAGATTAGATTATGAATGTTCTTAGAATTTGAGATATTTAATATTTTCCCCTCTTTTCTTTCTTCTACTTTGATACATGCTACAATGCTTTCTTTTTCATATTAGTTTCCTGTTTCTTCCTTTTTTTTTTGAGATGGAGTCTTGCTCTGCCACCAGGGTAGAATGTAGTGGCACAATCTCGCCTCATTGCAACCTGCAACTCCCGGGTTCAAGCGATTCTTCTGCCTCAGTCTCCTGAGTAGCTGAGTTTACAGGCATGCGCCACCATACCCAGCTAATTCTTGTATTTTTAGTAGAGATGGGGTTTCACCATGTTGGCCAGGATGTCACAATCTTCTGACCTCATGATCAACCCACCTTGACCTCCCAAAGTGCTGTGATTACAGGCATGACCCACCGCGCCTGGCCTCCTTGTATTTTTTTTTTTTTTTAATAGTGGTAAACAAAACAATATCCCTGGGGCTTAATAGATTTGGCATAATAAGTCTTCAATAAATATTTTCAATTAAATAATTATATTGTTACTCTATAGTCTTAAATATCTTATGTGCTTATTATCAACATTCTAGGTAAATTTGCAACTGATCTCAAGGTATTAAATTGTACTCATTTTTCTGGCCATAATTCTCTGCCTCTCGTTACTAGATGTAATTCTCACCTCAAAATCTCAACTCTGCTTGTAAAAAGCATAAAGAAGCACCACGGAGGGGAAAGATACATAAACATGCTTTAAGAACTCAGGATTTTTAACCCAGGGACATGAAGATTCTTGGAAACCTAATTCCCTTCACATTAGTTTCTGAGTTTATATATCAATTATATGGGATTTGACTTAGTCTATATAATTTTAAAGAGCAAAACCAGAAATAATAGTTAGGAATGTAGGAATAAATGTTCTGCTCTTTATATGAAAGACATTTCTAAAATTAGACATTCCTAAAATTAGATCTTTTTTTTTATTTTATTTTGAGATGGAGCCTCATCTGTCACCCAGGCTGAAATACAGTGGCGCAATCTCGTCTCACTTAAACCTCCACCTCCCTGGTTGAAGTGATTCTCCTGCCTCAGCCTCCTGAGTAGCTGGGACTACAGGTGCCCTCCACCACGCCCAGATAATTTTCATATTTGTAGTAGAGACAGGGTTTCATCATGTTGGTCAGGCTGTTCTCGAACTCCTGACCTCTTGATCCGCCCACCTTGGCCTCCCAAAGTGCTGGGATTGCAGGCGTGAGCCACCATGCTCAGCCAGAATTAGATCTTTTAAAAATGAAAGTTAATACATCAGTAGATAATATGCTTTCTGACATATTATAAACTTGTGGGAACGTTTTAGAGAAGTGTAAAATATTAACTGTGGATTAAACCAGAAGACAACTTCAGAAATACCCCACTACAAACCAAATATAATCATGTTTTTTGTTCCTCTCCACAAAACAATAACTACCATATCTCCCCTTCAAAACTTCACTATTCCTTGACTAAAACTGCATTGATTATTTTAGCTCACCTTTAAATATATACTTTTACTCAAACCTTTCTAAACCCTTAGAGAATGGCAGCAGTCAGCATTGATTTAGCCTGGTAGGTTAGTTAATTTTTACAGTCTCCATTGTCTTTTAATTTAAGAATTCTGAAAGTTAATCATCATCAGCTTTTTCATCATGAATCTACTAACTTGGAGCTTTAAATCACTAGATCACAAGATAAACATATTTTGCTATTAGCTATCTCCTGCCTGTCTTCCTAGAGTACTCTTTATCAGCATCTACAGTTTTATGTTATCCACAAACTGGTTAATATTTTTTAACACTGGACTTGCATGGACATGAGCTCTATTACCCACAGTCGTGACCAACTTCCAATCCGTAAAGTGTGACCTATTTAAGTAATTTATATTACTTTGTTAACCTAGCTATCTGACTCCTAAAAACACAATTAGACTGGAGAATCAGTTTATACTGTCATAGCAATCAGAAAGCAAAGTAGTAGTAGTAGCAGTAGTAGCAGTAGTAGTAGCAGTAGTAGTAGCAGTAGTA
>NW_016811970.1:424112-447311 GCF_001698545.2 Rhinopithecus bieti
TTTGCAAGGCTATATAGTGTTAAAATATATTATTTTTAACTTTAAAAGTAGGAACTATTATTAAAAGCCTTGCAGAGTGTGATTTTCGTGATTTTTGCTATAACCTAGATAGCCCAATTAGGTGATTAAGATGTACAAATGGTTCTTATAAATATTCCTGTCCTAATATTTAATTGAAGCCCAATCTTATTGGAATATAGAGGGGAAAATTTATTAAAGAGTCTTATTGTTCTTAGACCTAAACTGTCAAAGGCAAGGGGCTTCTTATTTATTTTAGTAAGTAGTAAATATATTTCTAAAACTCTAATTTTCTTTTGTATGTATTCCTATTCACATAAAATGTTACGCATAACTTAGAACTCACTTGAAAGAAGATAGAGTAGACATGTTCAATAATAAATAATGTTTTCTTTTCCAATGTGAAAACATGAGATGATTAAATCAAAGATAGATTCAATCACAATGCAAATTTTTTGTTATGGAAATAATAAGTTAAACAGTAAAAGGCAGGTCTCTAGGTCAAAAGGGTAAGGAGTATGTCTTGGGGGCTATGATTTCATAGCAAAATACCAATTTTAGTTTGTATGTTTATATTTAAGGGATATTGAATGTTATTTATTTATCGATATTTCACATTAAGTTCAGACATTTTTTACAATCATTGTTAACAGTACTAATCTTTACTCTTAATGGATGTTTTACAGATACATAAAAAGAGTTCTGTAATATGTTTAAGAGTTCGATAAGCCACATAAATGTTTTGTTGTTTAAGTATGGACATAAGAGTTATTTTGGAGAATAGTATGAAAGTTTAAGAAAGCATTTTTTTTGTTCAACTATAAAACAACTTGAAAGGCAACAAGCCCCTTATCAATAAAGGCCAAAGAAAAAACTCTCAATCTAAAAAAGTTTCTAGTATTGCTTCAGTAGTGTCAAATGGTAATTTATAATGCCAATTTCTCATATTGTGTTAATAAATTAAAAATTTATGTTGGAATATTTAAAGCAACTACTAAAACATAATAAAATCATTCGTAACTTAAAAGTGGAGAAAAAATGAATAGCAGTAGAAATATTAATACAAAGTAAGCCAAGAAGAAAGAGTAAAAGCAACATGAAGGAGGCCCAAAAAATAGAAAACAGATATATAGATGCTATATATAAACCAATTATATTGATAATTACATTAAATATAATTGGACCAAATATCTAAATAAAAATCTAGCACTCTCATACTGAACAAAACAAACAAAACAAACAAAAACTTATATGTTGCTTAAAAAATTTATATGTTGCTTTAAACATTAGGCCATAGAAAGTTTCAAAGTGAAATCAGGAAAATAACATACCATGCAAATAATTACCAAAAGAAAGCTGGCATATATGTACCAAAGCTGATAATATGCACTTTAAAGTAATAAACATTACTAGAGACAATAACCATAGAGAGGTCAGTCTATTTTGCAGATACCACAATCATGAAATTAATACCTAATAATGTGACTTCTATTTATATAAAGCAAAAATTGACAAAAAGAAAAACCATAAATAAATATAAATATATCTACTCCATCAGAGTGGAGGATTTTAACAGTCCTCTCTCAGTAATTGACAGAGTGAACATAAACTAATTAGTAAACTAGAGAAGACAAACTGGCCTGTTTCATATATAGAACCTACCAGTGAATTACTGCTAAATACACACTCACACATTAACAAAAGTAAAATAACGTTTAGGTGATCAAGGAACCCCATTTCTCATTTCTCATTTTCACTGACACTGTGTCTATAATCACAGCTCTGCAGCAAAAATATGCTCTCATAGATCTCCTATGTATGTATTCAAACTTCATCCCCAGAGGAGATCTTCTATTGAAGTTGTTGTAGTGAGAACAAATCAATCCTTATCTAGGATTGGTAAGTATTGTACAAATCTCTCAACAATAAATTCTCTTACATATTTGATAATCTTCACTCCCTGAATGTCCTGGAACTGCCATCAGACTTTATTGACCTTCATCTTGAGCACATTTGTTACCTGTTCTTCCAATGTTTTAGATACATGGGTACAGTAATTATGCAGACAGTAATATGGGTGATAATCCACAAAATGGCACTAAAAGTGTGCCCAAAAATTATAAATTAATTTTAGGTTTAAATTCTGTATTTTTTAGACTTTAACAAGAAAACTACTGTTTATACATATATAAAGTATATATGTGAAGAAAATTTTTCACCTAGAATCAATAATTTTCTATTTATAAAACATATATCCAAAATGGCTAATAAAGGTGAAGATTCTAAATATTTAATATTTGAAGTCTAATAAAAAAATTAAAGATCTCTCCAAGTATGAAGGAGTATACAATGATTAACTACAACATGCTGGGTAAATAATTTTTTCATACTGCACTTCATGTTTACATTTTTTGTGGAATGTTTACTTAAGATACAAGTGAATTATTATCTGCAAAAAGAAAAAAAGTTGTTTTTACTATTACATTTTTTCTAGTGTCATTGAATGAATTTATTAACAGTAAAAGCTAAATTTCATTTTTAAACATAAAATAGACAGGTTTCTTGCCACAAATTGAAAATGCACATTGTCAATTGTTTACTTTTCTTTATTAAATAAACCATTTCTTTGGAAACATACCCTTAAATGCCTAATTAGATTTCCTAATAGCATGAGAAACCATCATGGAGATAATGTACAAGAATTGTTTCATCAGCAAAATTAAAGGGGGAAACCACCTAATACTTTTGTTTTGTTTTGCTTTGCAATTTAAACTTCAATGGCTTTTATTCATATTTTTTAATATGGCAAATCATTCTCTCTAGAGCTTACACTAAAGGGCAGAGGACCAAATTACAAGAGTAGGTTAATTTGTACCCATGCATTTCATATTAATTAAATAGATTTTTCAGATATTAGGGAATATATGCTCGTCCTAAGTTATTCTTTCTCAATTCTTAGTAAAATAAGAAGACCTAATGACTCAATTGTCTCCTCCTCTAAACACCTCACTAGATGTAAGTATGAGCAACTGCAAATACTGTAAATATTTACAGAGAGGTTCTTAGGATAGAATGAGAGAGAGAAAGATGAAGAGATAGAGACAAAAAGAAGGTATTATAAATATAATGAGGTGAGAACAAAGTTACAAAGCTTATTTAAAGAATGTTTTTGCATTATTTCCATATGGAAGTGAAGAAAATTTCATCATGTGCAAATTGTTTAATTTTATCTAAAACTAGAAACATGCATCTACATTATAGTTGACAAGTCATATAAACCATGGTGCACATCTCTGTTTTCTTCATTATCAGTTACCAAAATAGCTTTGTTCACATACATAAACTGTTTAATAAAATGAAGACGATGTAGGAGTGGGTGGCAATGTGGAAGCAAAGAGAATGAAAAAAGGGATGAGCCTACTTGGGAACTCCATGTAACTGTACACAGGCAGTATGTTCTCTCTACAGCATATTAAGACAAAATATTTATGTTAATATATGGATGCTCACTTATATTCCTAAACAATAACTTAAAACTGTATAAGATAGAAAGATCTCATCAGTGTTTGGCTCAATTTAATTGAACTACAAAATGAGCCTGTATCACCTTAGTCTTGTTTTTGTTGAAAGTTAGCATAAAATTATGTATTTAAGTTTTGCTTATAAAGACTTTTAATTCCTCACAATTGTATGCCTATGAATGGAGCAATGGGCCTAGCATCAGAAGAGACAAGGATTTAAGTATTTCATTTTCTTTCTTTTTGTTTTTGAGATGGAGTCTTCCTCTGTCACCCAGGCTGGAGTGCAGTGGCATGATCTCGGTTCACTGCAACCTCTGCCTCCTGGGTTCAAGTGATTCTCCTGCCTCAACCTCCCGAATAGCTGAGATTACAGGCACACACCACCACTCCCGTCTAATCTTTGTATTTTTAGTAGAGACAGGGTTTCACCATGTTGGTCAGACTGGTCTCGAACTCCTGACCTCATGATTCACCTGCTTCAGCCTTGCAATGTACTGGGATTAGAGGCATGTGCCATCGGGTCCGGCTGGATTTGAATATTTCTTATGGCACTCTTCTTCCCATAGACAATGGTGATTATTAATGCAAGAGTAGTCAGACAAAGTACACAATTTTTCAGAGTGTGCAATATTAATTCAAATTGCAATTTATTAAAAGCTGAAAGATTTCATACAAAATTATTGTAACACATATTACAACTTACATTGTGTTCATATGTTGAACCAATAGAGTTTGTAAATCTGTTTTTTTTTTTTTTTTTTTTTTTTTAAGTTTTTGGATGGGCTCTCCCTTTCACTCAGGCTGTAATGCGATGGCTGGATCTCGGCTCACTGCAACCTCCGCCTCCCTGGTTCAAGTGATTCTTCCACCTCAGCCTACCGAGTAGTTGGGATTACAGGCACATGCCACTATGCCCAGCTACTTTTTGTATTTTTAGTAGATAAAGGGTTTCACCATGTTGGCTAGGCTGGTCTCAAACTCCTGACCTCAAATTATCTGCTTGCCTTGGCCTTCCAAAGGGCTGGGATTACAGGCGTGAGCCACCTCACCAGTTGAATTTGTTAATTCTTTAAAGTTAACTTGTTGCTGAGTTATTAAAAATGCTAAACCAATAAGACTCATTAATTTTAAACCCATACAGACACACCACACACAATGAAAGTACATGGTTTTAATTTAAGAGCTGGTTTGGCTTATAGTTAGTATACTAGTTTATTGTCTCTCATTATAAAACTTTTTCTCTCTCAGTTTATTCACAGGCACCAAATGTAATTTTCCCTGTGTAAATCTCTCTCTTTCTACCCCGCCATACTTCCGTATCCATCATTTATTAATAGTATCTAACTATCTGAACAATTGAGATAAAATAGGAAATATAGTATGTGTGTTTCCTCAAATAGGTAATAATTTTAGGTAGGTTTCTGTTGCTTCAATAATCTTTGTCACCACCAACCAGAAAATGGTTTGTAGAGAGAAGAAGGTTTCTTTTGAGAAACAATGCCCTTAAGAATATCATCTCTGAATACTTCCTTGTCTTGTTCATTAAGTATGTCACTTTTGACCACCATGAGCTTGTCCACAGATGATGCAAGTGTGCAGCTGCTTTGGTTTGGATATTTGACCCCTCCAAATCTCATGTTGAAATTTTATCCCCAGTGTTGGAGGTGGGAATATAAGGGGGGTGTTTGGGTCATGGGGGTGAATCCCTCATGAATAGATTAATGTGCTTGTGTTGGGGGATGAGTTCCCACTTTATTAGCTGTTTTTTTAATTTAAAAACCTAGCCCCTCCCAACTCCCACCAAATTCTTCCCTTCCCAGGTGATGTCTGCATGAACTGTCTTTGCTTCGCCTTGCACCATGAGTGGAAACAGCCTGCAGCTCTCATCAAAAACAGATGCTGGTGCCATGCTTCTTATACAGCCTGCAGAGCCGTGAGCCAAATAAACCTGTTTTATAGTCAGTCTCAGGTATTTCTTTATAGCAACACAGACTTAGAAAGCAGCTCACCATGATTCTAGCTAACTGGAGGTCTGAGAAGCATGAACCATGGAAGATGAAGTAAATCACAACAAAGGCAAGTACCGCAGTAAGTTTAGTTTAGATTTCAAGCACTTTGTTTTTGTGCACTATTTTTTAGCACATAGGTCCTACTTTTAAGACAAAATTTTGATTCTCTTCGTTTGGTGTAAATCAATACAGGACAAGATTTTATGGTGTTAAAACAATTCCATTGACTGAGTCCATATTTCAATCTGACATTTGAAAGTCTTTTTCTTACATATCCACTCATCCTATCTATTTATCCTTTCTTGCTCCTATTTCTTAAAATGTTTACTACAGATTGAACATGCCTCATCTGAATATACAAAATCTGAAATGCTCCAAAATCTGAAACATTTGAGCACTGACATAATGCTGCAAGTGAAAAATTCCAAACTTGACCCCATGTAGTAAGTTACAGTTAAAACACAAGTGGACAACATACAACTTTTTCAGAGTCCCCAAGGGAAAATAAAACTACCTTCAGGTTAGGTTTACATGAACATGTATATGAAATATAAATAAAATTTCATGTTTAGATTTGGGAGGTATTCCCAAGATATCTCATTATTGTAGTGATTAGTCCCCAACCAGGTGCTACGTCCACTGCCTAAACCCGGAAGGCCAGGCCATAAGCCAAAGTCATGTTGCCCAGCCAAGGAGCAAGTTTCCCTGAGAACCCAAATATTCTGGAGAGTATCTGAGAACCTACTAGGAAAGACAGTTTCATTGCTTAAACATAGTAGGCAAAGAGCCAGAAAATTGGATTAAAAGTTGTTTAAAGACAAAAGTTAGCATGGATCTCTAAAGCTGTTTTGCTGCCATCCAGGAGTGCCTCATATGTAAGTCCTAATAAACTCATCTGTTTGCCAAGCTGGACTTGTCTGAGTTACTCTTTGGTCTTTTGGCTTCCTCCCAGTTTGGGAGAAGGTTTTTAAATATGATTCCTGGTTGTTACAATTATATATATGTGAATATTTCGAAATAAAAAAAAAGTTCAAAACATGAAACAAGGAACAAGTGATACATAACAAGCACTAAAGTGACACCTCTCCAGGCTGAATCATGTCATCCCATAATCTCTCAAGCTCTACTTTTAACTTGCATTTTCCTCATTTTCAAATTTTGGATTGCTCTTCTAATACAGATTTGTTGTAAAATCAAGATGGATTAATCCATACGA
Source organism: Rhinopithecus bieti (assembly GCF_001698545.2). Classification (NCBI taxonomy): domain Eukaryota; kingdom Metazoa; phylum Chordata; class Mammalia; order Primates; family Cercopithecidae; genus Rhinopithecus; species Rhinopithecus bieti. The sequence goes on from NW_016811970.1 coordinate 430,877, forward strand.
TTTTGACATATTGAGCTGCTGATATATAGATGTGAAACAGCTACCATCATCTCCAGAAAGTAATGCTAACTGCAGTCAAGCAAGCAATAGTGTTATGATAATGTCGTATAACTCATTTGAAGCAGCAATATAGCCCATGAGTAAAAAATGACAGCTTTGATTTTCTGCTGTTAAATTTTAAAAGATTTTTTTCCTCTACCAAAAATGGATTGATAATCATTTTATATCTTTCATTCAACTGTAGGCAAAATGAATTGCAGCACAGTAAGGAAACAAAGGTAGAACACACTCAAAATTGCTAAGATAACACAAGAAGGAATAATGAAAAGGCTTTATGTCATTGAATATATCTAGTTACATGGGCCTATCAATACATTGGGAGCCAGAAAGCTCAATAATATTATGTACCGAGAAAGAAAACTAGGTGGAAATATTTGAAAAGCAGCAATAATTACTGAAAAAGTCCATTCCTCCTATTAGTAAATACTCTATTAAATTTCATTATCACGTGATAAGTATACTCACTTATTTCCCAAGAGACATTCAAAGTCCCCTATTTAGTAACAATATCAAGGTCAGAATTCCACATCTCTGGGTGATGCATGGTAGTCTATATGTCAGACTCTAATATAGTTTATTTTTATATGAAAATCTATAAATGAAAGGACAAGTTTTAATTTATAAATTTATAACCTAAAAATCTAATACCTAATACTAAAATATAGTCAGAGTAACCATATTTTTTTTTGTTTAGTAAGGAGAAGAATGAGAGACCAACAAGTTATTGGTTCATGGAAATTTTGAAATCCAATTGCACACTTGAGGAATGAGGCCTCTTTTGCTCTTTAGGAGGATATCTATCTCATCCGTTGTTTTCACGGCTTTCAGTTCCATTCTTTGAGAGGCTTCCTCCATTTTATTAACGTCTGTGTCTCAATCTGAAATGAGTATGTTCCCTTGGAAGGAAAAGAGCTTTCTTAGACTGCTTCCAGTAAATTAATCTCTTTTCCCTGAACTATTTATTTAAATGAAAAGATTTACGGAGGGCTACATTAATTTATTCAAGGTTTAATAGTGGGCATGATAACTAACCTCTTTATTTGATCTTTGCCATATGATGAATTCTAATAGGTTTTGTTACTCAGTGGTCACTTCCATTGCATTTTAGTGGGTGAGTATCAGTAGTAATTATTTTACAAAGCTAAAAAAGGATACATTTCTTTACTTTGTTTTCTCACTTTTCTGCTTGCAAACTAGGTGATCATTTTTTATGACATTTTATTGTTCTTGTAGTACTTTGTCAATGCTTCCAATATTAACCAATACATGCTACTATCCCACTATTTTCCCATCTCTTCTCCTATAGTGTATCATTATATGCGTGTAGTGTGTAATTATATGTATCACTCAATGAATTATCTGCCTTGCAAGTCATCACAGGCTACAGTTTTATCAAATGGTTTGCCGCTGCCTAAAATAATATTAACTGAATTTTCATCATTCTGCCATTCAGTGTCAGTTGCTCTACTATCTCCAGTCTGACTTTTAGGGCAGTGCCACACATTTTAGGTTTTTGTTGTTGTTGTTGTTGTTGTTGTTGTTTTTGTAGCACCTTATTTCTAGTCATCAATTTGTGTATAGATCAGAATAGACTAAAATTATATTGCAATAAAAAAACAACCTGTTATATTCATGTTTTAAAAGAATAAATATCATTTTCTTGTTTATGCTATGTATTTTCCAAATCACGAAGGTCACCCTGCTCCACATATTTCTATAAGTAGCCAGACTAATGGACAATAGTCATCCTCTATATTTCTCATTTTAGTGTCAGAGTAGAAATATACCTTTGGAGGTCCTGTGCAAACAATCGAATGCTCCAGTTTGAAAGCTACACTAGAAACTCATTGGTCAGAACTGGTTATATAGCCTTACTCAACTACGAGAGTGGTAGAAAGTACAAATCTTCTAAAAGCCTAGAAATGAGAAGAAACTGAATTAATTGGCAAAAACTCAGTTTTCTAGAATATAAACAACATTAAATTATGCCATTTAGCTACTCACTAACAAGTTATTGGTTCACAGCAATTTTGAAATCCAATTGCACACTTTTTCTCCCAGCCCAAAGCAAATTTGCTGTTTAGTGTAAGTTGTTTTTTGTTTTGTTTTGTTTACAGAGTACTTTTACAAATAAAATTCCTTTATTAATGTAAGAATTATTAAATTTCTAATTAAAATTCAACCTTATAATTCCATGTGAGGTAACTATCATCTTGTTTTCCATTTCAATCCAAATCCAATGCAACTGAGTTCCAAATTAAAAAATTTTAATAGCAAATATGGCACTGTATATGCAGTAAGAGGTGAGGATAAATATTAAATTTGCAGAGTGTCGTGTCAGGCCTTTGGAACACAACCGTAAAATATGATTTTTAGATTGGATTTATCTCTTGTCTGGAGATCAAAACAAGTGTTTCATTATTGACATTCGAGAAACTACTTCATGGATAAAAACAATAGCTACATTTTTTTCAACTAGGAGAAGCATTATGTCTTAACTAATATTATCACCTGATACACTTGTGAACCATGTTTTGATATAATCCTGGCTCTATAGAAATATAGCATTTAGTGCAGATAACATCTAACCCCATCTGTTGAGTCCTAACATTATTTTTCTTGGTGCTAGTATATACCAAGATAAAATCATCTTGGTTTGTATACACCAAGATAAAATCGTGTTGATTTTACCTTGGCTACTATACACCAAGATAAAATCAAATATGTTTTCTAACATCATCATAATGTATTAAGTGCAATCTAAGTAATCAGAATAAGGAGAAGTAAGAGAGAGTGAGTCACCAATATCCTAAACCATTTCAAATTGGCCTCAAAGATTATATTTTAATTTTACATTCAGTTTCTGGACAACAGTTTTTTGCTCAAATAAGTTGGTAAAGAAATCACTCCTAAATAGATACAAGAGTAAAATGTCTAAAAATTGGTAGAAGAAAGCATGTGATATTTAGCACTTTTAAGAAATTTATTACCAGAGCGTGTATGCATAATCTATGGTACTATTTAAACAATTTTATTTTTTTCTTGGTGAGTTTCCAGTGCTGCTTTTAGGAAGCTGCCTTTTTGATTGAGAATGGAAGAGTATGGCGTTATTTTTTTATTCCAAAATCGGTTGCTTTAATAATAAGAGTTCATGGTAATGCTTTCTTTTGTTCAATTAAGCATATTGGAACAATCACACAGGTATCTTAGACTTTCCTATTAAATACAGCATTTTTTCCACAGAATAAATGTATACCAGTTATAATGCAGAAGGAAGGGAAGGGAAAACACACACGTGGTGTTTAAAACATCAGACACTATATCCTTTAGAGTTGAAACGACTATATTTTCTAGTAGAAAACAATTTCTTTCCAGTGAAACCCTTTGGAAAATTCTGGATCTCATCTCATCTTTTAATCAAAATGGAGGAAATGGTAAAACTTGAACTGAAGAAAAACACAAAAGTTAAAACCAAACATGAAATTTGGAGATAGGAAGAGTTTGTATACCCGATTACTAGCTGTTTGACCCAGGGAAAGTTTTCTATCTGAACATCCGTTTCTTTCACTATAAATTGAGGATAATAATACCCACGTCAAAAAGTTTTATAAGGATTATTACTTGAAACTACCTGGAAACACCCTGGGTAAAGTCCATAAAACAAATTGTGTACAAATGTTATTCCACCTTCTGACTCCAGACTTTCACCTGTAGCTACAAAAGAATATGATGGATGACTCTATATTCTACCAATATTAGATGACAATATGAAGTGTTGAGAATGGCCCAGAAACTGTTTGCATTATAAAATATTGTCTTAAGTAATCACTGCAATAACCTTTCCAATTTCATTTAACAGATTCTAAGAATATTCTGAACTGTAAAATTTCATCATATATCTTGATTGGGATTATAATACAGTGCCAGAAAAAAATGCTTAAAATTTGTTACAGTTATGTATGTACATATATCATGTGTTCATTTACACAAATGCGTAAAGATATGTGTGTGTGGGTGTACATACATGCATACAGGCACATACATGCACACATGAACACACAGATAGATAAGCAACAGCATAATGTAGTAGTACATTAAAATGCAAACTGTAATGAAGTGGCTGGGTTTGAATGTCTGCCTTTTAATAGTTTCATTACTTCAGGGAAGTTATTTAAACTGTTCATCCTTTAGTGTATTTGTTGGTAAAATGGGAAAAACTGTAGTACCTATTTCACATGAGTGTTAGATTTAAGACTGGAGAAATTAATATGTTTTAAGTGCTTGAAACAGTGTTTAGCACACTGTAAGAATATGTAAAAGTGATAAACATCCTTTACAAATTAGGTCATAATGTTAGACAATTGTTTATTAGCTTTTTTGCTAAATATATCACAACATGAAAACATCACTACTTTTTCCTACAACATTATTTTGATGGTAGAATAATATTCATCGTACTGCAGTGTACCTAGCAATATCTTCTGGTTGGATGTATAGTGCATACAATTTTTATTACTTAAATAATATAATTTCTATAACTCACTTTTTGTATATATTTGTTCTAGATGTAAAGAGATAAATTCCCAAAACTTCTGGATCAAATGACATATACATTTTTAAATGTTGATATACTTTGCCAAATTTCACTATCTAAAGACAGTATCAATTTGAACTCTCAACAACTATATGAGAGTATATTTTTGTATAGAAGCTATGCACATTAGTATTGGAGTTTAAGTACTGAGCATGTTCTGGGCTGTGTTAATAAAATAATACCTTAAAATTTAAAAAATCATACATATAAAACTATATAGCTATTGGGAGAATAATTGCTGAGATTTTAGCAGTTGTTTTCCTGGGATAATGTGATGAAAATAAATATCTAGTATTTTCTTTTCCTTTGTTTTCCCTTTTTAACATTGTGCCATTTTTTTAATAAGATGGCATAAAGTGCAGACAGATTTTGTTTAATGTTGCAGGAATCTAGTAATACGTTATGGTCATATTTGATGACATTATCTGTGTCCTCACTCCATGATTTTCTTGCAATTTCTATAATTAGTCCCTAAATACCTGAAGTGGCATCAGCAAGAGAGTGGCATGCTTCAGAAGTTCTCATTGTCATTTTTTATGCATTTTAAAATTATGCTGGTTAATTTGATATTTGCTTTTTAGGTTTCTTTTATTTTGGATGTGTATTTTGTCCTTTGTTTCTTCATGAAATTTTTTCCAAAGCCTAGTTTATTAATATTCCTTCAAATTAATTAAATTTACAAGCATCTTGCTGTTACTGAGGTAGGCTACATAAATCCTGTTGGCTAAAAATTACTTCTCTAATTATTAATGAACACAGGCCAGCATGTCTTGTATGTCTTGTGCTGAGGTGACTTCCTTTGTTGATTTCATTTTTCTTCAGCCAGTTCTGATGCCTTTGGTCTCTTTTCTGCTCCTATACCTTGTAATTTCTGAGTTATGTTCTGGTGAAAAAGGGTAAGAACTCCAGAAAACACTTCTCATCTCAGAATGTTTTCCTGGTATATAGTAGACATTTAAAAAGTATTTGTAGGTCAATAAACAACATAACACATGAAAATATAAGATACATATATGTAAGATGGATTATGAGAAAAGAGAAGACACATAGATTGACTTTTGATACTTATGTGTACTTTTTTTTTTTTTTAACATATCAGTATTAATTTCCCTAGTTTCTATCTTGAAACATTCCCTGCATCAGTAAGCTTTTGCTAGGTAACAAACAACTCCACAATTTATTGGCTTACAACAACTAGTTATTTATGTTATATTTATTTAAGTTTGCTACCCTGGCTAATTTCTGCTGGACTCTCCCGTGCATCTGGCAAGTCACATATTGTCTGGAGGGTCCACAAGCGTCTAGCTCACATATTTGGAAGTTGGCAGAATATTGGCACAGGTGATAGAAATAACTAGGTCATGTGTTTTCTTCATTCTACAGCGTAGGCTGGGCTACAAATGGCAGCAGATTTCCATGGGAAAGGAGAAACTGCAGGGCTTTCTGAGGTCTATGCTGAGAACTCACACAGTGTCAATTCTTCCATACTCTATCAGGCAAATGATCCCTAGGTCAGCTCAGATTCAAGGAGCAGGGAAAGAGACCCTACTTACTGATGAGAGATACTGCAAAGTATCATGACTATTTTGCAATCTACAATGTACCATGTTCCCCATTTAACGTTTTATGCTTATCTATTTTTGTTTATGTGATAAAAACCATTTGTGAAATTTTATCATGTAAGACCAGGAATTTTGCTGTTTTCCTTACTTCCATCTTTATTCTTTCTTCATTAATCTATCAATTTGAAATCTTTTAAAATTACCTGCTGACTTCCTTTTGTAATGAAAATTTATTATATGACCTTTTATATCAATAATTATATCCATTGTTTAAGCTTATAAGCAGCAATCCATATTTCATTAGTAGTTGATCATTTTATTTACTTAGCTAAATATCAACATAATCAGCTAATAGTCAGTAAAAACAAAATGGCTACAAATTTCTTCTTTTAAAGGGCACCTCTCAGGTATCTGAAGCTTGTAGATAAAATCTTAAACTAATGAACTTTCTGAGACTGACCTAAGAAGGCTTCTCTCTTGTGTTTGAATATGAATGATGGTACAATAGTTGATTATTTTAAGCAAAATTGTTCTAATGTTTTTTGGAAGTAATTACTGTCAAAAACAATTTCAATTAAAAAATAATTCCCAGTAATTCCAAATTACTTTGAATGTAATATTGTAATGATGATGAAATATCACTGTATATCTATGTGTCAACACAAATATCTTTTTATTGTTGCTACTGTGTATTTGCAGATTTATAGGATTGTCTATTATGAGATGAAGTGCTTTTTTAATACTATAAAATGTTTTAATGTTTATTTCTACTAATTCACATTGAATATCAATGCTTATGTGTTTAACTGATTTTAAGAATGAAAATATATCAATGACTTCATTCTCTGTTTCAGCCTTTGAATTTTCAGCTTTGATCTGTAGCTTACAGATGACATACTTGCCCTAGTGGTTCTGTGACAATTCATACTAACAGATATTTTTTAACAAAAATGTTCTCTATATATTAATTTTCAAAGGTGTTCTATCTTTTTCGTTTCAATATTTCCTTCTCCCTGTCTTAAGTACACCAGCCTCAAATTTCATTGAGTTGTTTGTATTTTTCTCCCTCTCCTTTTCTTTCTTTGCCTCTCTCTCTCTTTCTCTCTCCGTGTGTGTGTGTGTGTGTGTGTGTGTGTGTGTGTGTGTGTGTGTGTTTACACAGAATTCTGATTTGAGTACTTCACTGCATGTATTCATTTAACTTAAGGTAATGTGTTTAAGACATCTCTCTATCTAGACTCTCTGTTATTGATGTCTAGCCCAAACTTGAGGTAGTCTAATCAGTCCCCTACACATAACATGTATTTCTTTCTGTGTTAGGCACTTGTAGGTGTTATCTAAGCTATGATGTCACCAGGAATGCTATTTTTGAAAACAAAAAATACACCATGTTACAGCTTTCTTTTGCACTGCCATGTCATTGGACAACTCTATTATTCTCCCCTGGTTTAACTTTGGTGGAATGAAATGTCAGCAGAAAATATTTTGTTGGTTTTATTTCCCAAAGTACATATTAAGTTTGTTTTTAAGAAACTGCAGCATGATATTGTTTCAATTCATCCATAAAACAAATGACTCTCAAACATTCCATAAGAGAAAGTGAAAAGCAATATCTGCTGTTTTTTCTCCAGCATCATATGATATTTTACTACGTAAGCAGAAGAATTAAGTTTTATATTCACAGTATGGTGAAAATCCTTCTGAAATAATGATCATTTATGGATGTAATTTTTTAGGGTAGATGGCTTATGTATCTCAATAAATGTCCATGTGTCTGTCTGTGCTTAATGAAGAAAACTTGCAAGTGAAACTTGTACGGTAACAAATGCTCATTAAGAATGAACACTGTAACTATAGAATCAGTTTGGCTCCAACCCTATTTGATGTGAACAATCCACATACATAAGAGCTTAAAATATCAATATTAGTATATGTGACTCTTCCACTTATGTGGCTCTACTGGCCAAAAGTTTGCTGCATCAAATATGACTGTTGTATTTGTGAAACAATTTTACTAGCTATTGCAGGTAAATAATTTAATTTCTGTACATTGGGCTATGTATATGCACGATAATACTATTGGTTAAAATTTTATGAAGCATCTTGATTAGTGGAAAACTACTACATGGTTTTGATTTATTTTACTTTAAGTTCTGGTATACATATGCAGAATGTGCAGGATTGTTACAGATGTATACATTTGCCATGGTGGTTTGCTACACCTATCAATTCATCATCTAGGTTTTAAGTCCCGCATGTATTAGTTATTTGTCCTAATGCTCTCCCTCCCCTTGCTCCCCAGCCCCCAACAGGCCCCAGTATGTGATGTTCCCCTCCCTGTGTCCATGTGTTCTCATTGTTCAACTCCCACTTACGAGTGAGAACATACTATATGGTTTTGAATAGTCAGTAAGATCTGGTTGGATTTCCATCTCCACTATTTTTACCTTACATATGTAAGGTAGATTGTCTATGCTTGAGTTTTCAGATCTGTGAAACAGGCTTGGTAAGATCTTATTTATAGGACTGTTGAGAAATGTAATGAATTTACATGTTTAAAATGTCTTGTACTTAGATGCTATTAAATCATATTAGTTTTCATTTTGTCTTTCCCTGTCTTCAACTATCAAAATAATTGTGTATAGTAGTTGTTATTGCAACATATTGGTGCAGTAATTTTTTTCCATAATGTGCAAAGGTGAGGTCTGTAGAACTTTTCTCACTTTCTCCCCTATAACCCCTTTTTTAGTATAGATATTAAAAAAGGAATTTAAGCCAAAAATTTTGTCAAGGAGAAACCAGGTAAACTGTATAATAAATTTGCATATAGCAGCTGGGTGGGGTGGCTTACACCTGTAATCCCAGCACGTTGGGAGACTGAGGCGGGTAGAGCATGAGGTCAGGAGATCAAGACCATCCTGGCTAAGATGGTGAAAGTCCCTCTCTACTAAAAATGCAAAAATTAGCCAGGCGTGGTGGCATGCGCCTGTAGTCCCAGCAACTCAGGAGGCTGAGGCAGAAGAATAGCTTGAACTCGGTAAGTGGAGGTTGCAGTGATCCAAGATCGCACCACTGCACTCCATCTTGGAGACAGAGTGAGACTCCATCTCATTAAAACAAAACAAAACAAAACAAAAAAATGCCTACAGCAAACTAGGCTTTTGTGTTTAGAAAGTGTTTTTTTTAAAAAACAGAAAAATGAACTAGGAGCTAAATACTTCTTGAAAATATTTCTTAAAGCAATTTTCATGTACCAACTTTTATTATGAAATATTAACATTGTGCTAGGCACTGATCTGGGTACTGCTTTGTAAACTGAAACGTATATTCATGCCTAAAAGCAAATGTGAGAGATTTTTCTTCACTCGTAAATACATATATGAGTTATGTATAATATGAATACCAAAAAATAAAACATAACTCCCTTTTAACACATGTATAAAAGGCACACACACACACACACACATATAAAGGGACATCCAGCATGTGTGCTTATTATATAGCAGGTAACATGGTTGGAAGACAATTTGGCTCTGTAGCTCTGTAATTTTTGTGTGCATGCGGTTACTTATGAAGTGAGGCCTGATTTACCACCTGAATGCCATCCATAGACATGTACTGGTATGTAAGATTTTTCTTGATCTTTCAACTTCCTAGTTCAGATTTCTCTCTAAAAATGTGTTCCTATGTATATGGTGTCTCAAATGCTTTGTGCCATTAGCCTATCCTGACCTTTCCTGCATCTATAATTTTATTCATATATACCCTTTCTAGATTACCCTACATTATTTTATTTTTAATATGACCAACTCTGACCCTTTTTGAGGTACAGCCCCCCCTTTTTTTTTTTTTTTTTCAAGATGGAATCACGCTCTGTCTCCCAGGCTAGAGTGCATTGGCACCATCTCGGCTCACTGCAATCTCTGCCTCCCAGGTTCCTGCCATTCTCCTGCCTCAGCCTCCCGAATAGCTGGGACTACAGGCACCCGCCACCACACCTGGCTAATTTTTTGTATTTTTAGTAGAGACAGGGTTTCACCGTGTTAGCCAGGATGGTCTCAATCTCCTGACTTCATCATCTGCCTGCTTCAGCCTCCCAAAGTGCTGGGATTATAGGCATGAGCCACCGGGTGCATCCAGCCCCAATTTTTTTTATGAAAGCTCTGAGCCCCTGAATTAATATGAATGTAACTAACATCTTTTTGCATCAACTAGATACTTGGATCTTGCATTAAGCTCATTTAATCCTTAAAACAACTTTGTAAAACACAAATTTTCCTCATTTTATTGATTAAAACTCTAAGTCTCAGAGATGTAAGAAAATTGACTTCAATATATAGTGACAAAAATTGATTGCAATCAAATTTTATATGATCTAATTTTTTGCTCCTTCTCTTATTTTCCATTTATTTCCAGGAAATACCACCTAACTTAATGCCTGTATTGGGACTTAGTAATCTTTCATTCTATTATCTATAATGCCTATTTTATCATGCCACTAAAATGTAAATTCTTTAAAGACAGCAATTGTATATTATTCATCCAATAGAAGATAAAGAAAATACACTGAAATAATAAAGGAATCTAAAATTATCAAAATTTTGAGATAGCCACAGGCAAAATAATAAAATTATAGGCAACATTCATTTAAGATTTTTGCTGGCTTTATAAAATAACCAATAATCAAGGATTGCTGACATAGAAGAAAAAAACAAAGGAATATTCTAAAAATAGAATCATACAATGTAGTTTGAAAATGTGTCGGCATCATTTCAACAAATAATTCTGTAAATACACCTCTAGATGCAAAATGCATCAGAGAATAACAACAGAAAAAGATCCGCTATCTACAAACCTAAAAGTACAAGGCAGAGCAGAGAGAAAAAAAACTGTTTGATTCAACAAACATTAATGCAAGTTACATTGTTGCTGCTGTTGTTGTTTGATTTAGAGGAGTAGGGAGAGCTTCAAGTGTTCGTTGTGTTTTTATTGCTTAATTTGTTATTGGTCCTAATCTTCTAAAAGATTTAAGGGTGATTCTCTGTTGCTATTTGCCTGGAGCAGATCTGTAACCTTTGGGAAGTGTTCTGTGAACAGATCTTATGTCTTGCTTTTTTTCTCTCCTACTGCATTTGCTGAAATGTTTCTCCTGCTTCTCTGTTGGCTCTGACTTTAATCTTCATGTATGCACAATTTAATTATTTTGATGATTTCCATTAAAAGCCTGAGAATCTTTTTAAGGACTCATTTGAAGAAAATAAGAGATTTAAGCCTAATAAATTTACCCTTTGAAGTCAGAAACCACTACTCCTATTTTCAAGAATCTTTATTTCATGCTTTAGATCTCAAAACACCTCACACATACAAGTTGGATACATAAAATACAATTCTTTTTCAAGCTTATTCACCACTGGTTAACTAAACCATGTTTGGGACCATAAATCATTCCCCTTCTCACCCTTGGTATAACTTGAATAGCCATACCTGTCTGTAAATGAGCACAATACTGTGAGATTAGACTAACAGTCTAATGTAATTCGTGTATTTCAGGTTAAAATATTCAAAATATTTTTTGTTTCTTTTTTTCACAAAGAATGAGATAAATTCAGATGAGAAAAATCTAAACACAGTAGAACAGTAGAAAATTGTTTGTATTTATTTATACATTACTATTTATTTTTATTATAGCTATTTATTATAATTATATATATTTATTAAACCTAAATTATTTTCTATTTACTCCATTAAACACACACACACACACACACACACACACACACACACACAATCAATTAAAGTTGCTTTCTTGAATTCTGTTTTTCAGGCTTCAGACTCTGGAATTTCAAACAGTTCTCAGTTCATGTGTTTCTCAAGAACTATCTGTAGATAAGTAATCAGTTAAATAAATGCATAACTCAGTTTTATGTGTATATAGATGCTATTATGTTTAAGAATATAGAAGAAATTGAAAGTTATCAAATTGATAGTCATCTTTTGTCTTTTCATAACTTTTAAATCAACTAATGTAAAAATTACAACCACTGTTACGTGGGGACCACACATTTGTTTGGAGAGGGGTCAAATGTAAGAAGAACTCCTCTTACTCAAAATGACATGGAGATACAAATAGAGAGAAATATGTATATTTATTTAACTCTATAGATATGTAGATATCTGTGGCTTTTTAACTCAGTTTCAAGAATGAGCTCATTTGCTAATATGTCTGCTATTAGTGGAAAATATCTTCTGCATCTCTGTCCTGTTCGCATGTAGGCTTCACATGGAATTCCTTGCTTATCATTGGCTAGAACTGTCAGAAGCTCTCTGTGCTTATTGCTGCAAAACATTCTACTCCATCAGTATATTTAAAAAAAAATTAGCAGAAGACTCTAAGCATTCTTGGATAAATTATTAGACAAACTTCATCTTTTATGGTTTTAATAGCTAAAACCACAATGAGATACCATCTCACACCACCCACAAAGACTATCTAAAAAGTAAAAAAAAATAACAGATGCTGGCAAGATTGCAGTGAAAAGGGAACCCTTATACACTGTTGGCTTGAGTACAAATTAGTTCAACCATTATAGAAAGCAGTGTGGTGACTCAACAAAGAGCTAAATGCAGAATTACCATTTGACTCAGCAATCCCATTACTGGGTATATACCCAGAGAATTATGAATATTCTACAATAAAGACACATGAACACAAATATTCATTGCATCACTATTCGCAATAGCAAATATGTGGAATCAACCTAAATGCCCATCAGTGACAGACTGGATAAAGAAAATGCTGTACATATACACCATGGAATATTATGCAGCTATAAAAAATGATGGGATCATGTCTTTTGTGGGAACATGGATGGAGCTGGAGGATCTTATCCTTAGGAAACTTAACACAGGAACAGAAAACCACATACTGAATGTTCTCATTTATAAGTGGGAGTTAAATGATGAGAACTCAAGAACATGAGGAAGGGAACAATAGACCCTGCTTGAGGGTGGAGTATAGGAGAAGGGAGAAGAACAAAGAAGATATTTACTGAGTACTGAGCATAATATCTTGTTGATGAAATAATCTATAAAACAAATCCTCATGACACGAGTTTACTGATGTAACAAACCTTCACAAGAACCCCTAGATCAAAAATAAAATTTCTTTTTTTAATGAGTTCAAATATAAATTAAACAAAGATGGAGAAAAAGGGAGAAGATTTGTTCTTCCCTCTGAAAAAACAAAAATGGAAATATATGAAAGAATGGTTTTAAAACATTGAATATGTCTCTGAGAGATGGGAAATAAAGTAGTTAAGCTCTCAATAATTAGGACACTTAATATGACTCAAATAAGTTTTAGGCTGCAGTACAGAGAAGTCCAACAGACTCTCAATTGAGGAGGTGAAGCTGAGCATCTAGAGAGATTAGAGTGGTTAGAATATGGAGGTGGTAATTTCAGAGGTAACACTGGAGATCTGCTTATGTAACCTTCAAGTATTCAGCTAAGAATTAAGTTTGCTTAACACCTGAGGGTTAAGAAAATATCAAAAGTGGGAAAAACAACCACCCAAAGGGTTAGGAAAAATAGTTCCTGATACACACATAGGGTTGGGAATAGTGTCTGACCCCACCAGCAAGACAGAAAAATTGTAATTCCCAGAGCTTTGAGTAGAATAGTCAGAGGACTCTTGCTTCCATAGTAGGGTATCATTAGCCCTAGACTCAACACTGCTCTGACTTACATAAAAAATCTTAAAACTGGGATCTGAAAAGATCAAATATTTTCTAAGTAATTTAATTGTGACCTAGAGCAAAGTTCAAAAATATTTATAGGATAACAAAAAAAATTCTATCACATATTTAGATAATCTATCTAAATGTCTATTACAAAATTTACAATGTCAGGCATCTAATTTGAAAAATGACAGACATGCAAAGACACAGAAAAATATAATCCATAATGTGGAAATAAATCAATCTCTTGATACAAACCCAGAACTGACATAAATATTGGAATTACTGAATATTAAGATAGTAATCATAAATGGTTTAATATGTATTAAATATAAGTATATATCCTTTATTTTCAAAAAAAAGACAGGAAAGATATAATAAAAAAAAAAAATTGGGCCAGGTACAGTGGCTCATGCCTGTAATCCCAGTGAGAGACAGGACTAGCTGGAATTTCCTAGGCCTACTAAGAATCCCTAAGCCTAGTTGGGAAAGTGATCGCATCCACCTTTAAACAGGGTGCTTGCAACTTAGCCCACACCCGACCAATCAGAGAGCTCACTAAAATGCTAATTAGGCAAACACAGGAGGTAAAGAAATAGCCAATCATCTATTGCCTGAGAGCACAGCAGGAGGGACAAGGATCAGGATATAAACCCAGGCATTCAAGCTGGCAACTGGCAACCCCCTTTGGGTCCCCTCCCTTTATATAGGAGCTCTGTTTTCACTCTATTTCACTCTGTTAAATCTTGCAACTGCACTTTTCTGGTCTGTGTTTTGAGCTGAGTTTTCGCTGGCCATCCACCACTGCTATTTACTACCATTGCAGACCCACTGCTGACTTCCATCCCTCTGGATCCAGCAAGGTGTCCACTGTGCTCCTGATCCAGTGAGACGCCCATTGCCACTCCCGATCAGGCTAAAGGCTTGCCATTGTTCTTGCAAGGCTAAGTACCTAGGTTCGTCCTAATCAAGCTGAACACTGGTCACTAGGTTCCCCAGTTCTCTTCCATGACCCAGGGCTTCTAATAGAGCTATAACACTCACCGCATGGCCCAAGATTCCATTCCTTAGAATCTGTGAGGCCAAAAACCCCAGGTCAGAGAACAGGAGACTTGCCACCATCTTGGAAGTGGCCTGCCACCATTTTGGAAGCAGCCCACCACCATCTTAGGAGCTCTAGGAGCAAGGACCCCCAGTAACACCAGCACTATGGGAGGCTGAGATGGACAGATCACTTGAGGTCAGGAGGTCAAGACTAGCCTGGCCAACATGGTGAAACTCCATATCTACTAAAAAATATATATATACATATAACAATTAGCAAGGCATGGTGGTGCACACCTGTAATCCCAGCCACTCAGGAGGCTGAGGAAGGATAATTGCTTGAACCTGCATAGTGGAGGTTGCAGTGAGCCGAGATAGTGCCACTGCACTCCAGCCTGGGTGACAGATTCACGCTCTGTCTCAAGAAAAAAACAAAACCCAAATTGAAGTTGAACTTTAGAAATGTATAGTAGAATGTCCGAGATTTTCAAAATACATTGGATTTTGTTTTATTCTGTTTTGTTTCCCAAGATGCCTGATTAGAGGCATTTCCATCATGCCATATTCACTGAGGAGAACCAAAATAGTGTGTGAACAATCACACTTCGAACATATTATCTAAGAGGGAACATGGGGAGTTCAACAGAATAGTGAGAGGAAGCTCTAGAATCTGGGAAGAAGATGGAGGATAAGCAGCCCACATGGCTAGGATTGGCCAAAACCAGGAGCTAATCCCCAATATGGAAAAGAGTGAGTGAGTTTCTTCATATGGTTCAGTTTTTCATTGGGGAATCATGCAAGCAAAGCCATGGGAACCACCTTGGCTCTGTCAAACCCTCAGTATAAATTGGGAAGTGGTGGGGAGACTGTGAGGAGGAACTGTTCCAGGAAATGTCTCACATATTCCCACAAACCTGGATCCCTGTGGTAGGATGCCATTCTTGATCCTAACTCTTAGCAAGCCGTGCATGGTCATGGTCCTGGGAGCTTGCAGCTGCAGCAGTCTTCAGCTTTAGAGAAGCTCAGACTTGGACTTCAGAAACTGGAGTTTGATTGAGGGAGGAGCATCCACAGTCAGAACTGAGAAATAAGTGTGGGAAGGGCTCCAGGTCCTGGCCCACCACGTGGGACATGAACAAGAGAAGAGTTGCCAGAGAGGCTTGGTATCAAGCTGGGCAGTGGCTCCTATAGCCTGAGTCTGTGCTGCAGACTAGAAGCAAACTGCAGTAAGTAACTGAAGAGCTACATGGGCTGACACAGTTTGGACAGGGGAATTGACTTCTGCCAGGACTGAAGTATGAGAGGGAAGCAGATTCCACTACTGCTGGCCAAGACTGTGGAGATGGAATGACCTCTCCTTTTCTGTGATGAGATCTTGGCACAGCAGTAGTGATCCCTCACCCTGGCTTTTTTTTTTTTTTTTTTTTTTTTTTTTTTT
>NW_016811970.1:447717-465046 GCF_001698545.2 Rhinopithecus bieti
TTTTTTTTTTTTTTTTTTTTTTTTTTTGTGGAGACAGAGTTTCACCCTGTCACCCAGACTGTAGTGCATTGGTGTGATCTCGGCTCACTGGTTCAAGCAATTCTCTTGCCTCAGCCTTCCAAGTACCTGGGACTCCAGGTATGCACCACCATGCCCGGCTAATTTTTGTATTTTCAGTAGAGATGGGGTTTCACCATGTTGGCAAGGATGGTCTTGATCTCCTGACCTCCTGATCCATCACCCAGGCTTTTTACAAGGGGCCTGAGGACTTCCCTTCCAACCCTGTCTGGGATGGTTAATGTGTGTGACATTGGGGGACCTGAGTGCAGGAATGCCCAGTCCAACTTCACCCACCCCTCCAAGAAAGAGTGTGAAATATATGTCCCTGAAGGGTCCAAGGTTCAATCCGCTGCCTAGGACACCTGAGCACTTCCAGAGAACATAGGTCAAACATAAATCCTACTACTACTGCAGCTGTCTCTTACCTCTAAGCACCACCTACTGGCCTGGAGGGCAGCCCACATAGCACATTGCAGCAACTGCTAAAATAGCACAGTGCTCAGGACTGACAAAATTTCTTATGACTACCGCTACCCCAATCTCCCTGCTACCCTGGCTGCCCAGGAGGTCTTGAGCCCAATCACCCACCCAGTACATGACAACTACAACTTGTATTTGAGAAAACAACCACACTAAGGCTACTTATAGCCAAGGACATCATACAGAGTTTTGTCACTGCAGATATCCAGAAGCAAAATCAAATGACCTTATCCAACATTCATCATCATCATATCTTCAAGAAAAAAGTTCTCCTCCAATGAAAGTAAATTCAAAAATAAGAAGTGACTGTTGGTTGAGATATGCAGAAATCAACATGAAAATATAGAAAGCATGAAAAAGCAGGGTACTAAGACACCCTCAAAGGAACATAATGATTCTGCAAAATAGATTCTAGCCAAAAGAAATTCTTGAGATGCCAGATAAATAATTCAAAATATTTATTCTAAAGAAGTTCAATGACACCCAAGAAAAATCTGAAAACCAACACAAAGAAATCAGAAAATGAAGTCAGGATTTGAATGAGAAATTTAATAAGGGAATAGGTATCTTAAAAAACAAACACACACATGAACAATAGAAATTCTGAAACTGAAAAATTAATTGAAGACATTATAAAATATGTTAAAAAATACCAGTAATAGACCAGGCCAAGCAAAGAAAGAATCTCAGAATTAGAAGACAGGCCTTTTGAAATAGTCTATTCAGCCAAATATAACAACAAAAAATAAAAATAATAAACATGGCCTTTTAGATGTTTGGAATTACATAAAGCAGCTGAACTTGCAATTTATTGGTGTTCCTAAGAAGGAATAAATATCAAAAAAGTTTAAAAAACATATTTAAGAAAGTAATTGATGAAAACTTCCCAAATCTAGCAAGAGATATAGACACCCAGATACATGAGGTCCAGTGATCTTTGGTAAATACATTGCAAAAAGGATTTCACCATGACATATTATTATCAGAATATCTAAAGCCAAAGTGAAGAAGAAAAAATTAAATCAGCAAGAGAAAAACATCTAGTCCCCTACAAAGAAAATTGTATCAGACAAACAGTGGAGCGCTCAGGAGAAAACTTAAGAGGGCAAAGAAAATGGGAGGGTACTTTCAAATTGCTGGAAAAAATAAAAGTGCAGTATTTTATATCCAGCAAAATTAAGCTTTATAAATAAAGGAGAAATAAAATCTTTCACATGGTAGCAAATGCTGAGTAAATTGTCACCATTAGATTGTTTCTAAAAGAAACGTTCAAAGGAGTCCTAAATAAGAAAACAGAAGTTCAATATTCATGATCATGAAACCACAGAAAAGAATATAAATCACAGGCCTTATAAAGAAACAATCACACAAATAAGGAAGAAAAAGAAATCAAATGTCAACATGACAGAATTTCACAAAGCCAGAAAGTCAGAGAAAAAGAAAGAACTTTTAAACAACTAGAAAACAGTTAACAATATGACCAGAACAAAACCTCACATTAACCCTGTATTTAAAGAGATTAAATATTCCACTTAAAAGATATAGACTGGCAGAATGAATTTTAAAAAGAATGATCCAACTATATGCTACTTACAAGAAACTACTTTATGTGTAAAATACACACGCAGACAAAGTAAAAGAGTGGAAAAAGATATTCATTGCAAATGCCAAAACCAACAGCTAATAAGAATAATTATATGGTTTGGCTCTGTGTCCCCACCCAAATGTCACTATGAATTGTAATAATCCCCACATGTCAAGGGTGAGATCAGGTGGAGAAAATTGAATCATGGGAGGTGGTTTTCTCCATGCTGTTCTTGTGATAGTAAATTCACACGCTATCTGATGGTTTTATAAGGAGCTTCCCACTTTATTCAGCATTCATTCTCTCTCCTGCCACCCTGTGAAGTGCTGCCTTCCGCCATGATTGTAAGTCTCCTGAGTCTTCCCCAGTAATGCAGAACTGTGAGTCAATTAAACCTCTTTACTTTATAAATCACCCAGTTTTGGTTATGTCTTTATTAGCAGCATGAGAGCGAACTAATACAAGTAGCTATATTTATATCAGATAAATCAAACTTTAAATTATAAATATTTTAAAAGACCAAAAGGCTATTATGTATCTTTCATTGATTGATTGATTGAATTAGGATCTTGTTCTGTCACCCCAACTAGAGTGCAGTGGCATAATCATGGCTTACTGTAGCCTCGACCTCCTGGGCTCAAGTAATCCTCCCACTTCAGCCTCCTGAGTAACTGTTAATACAGGCCTCCACCATTACACCCAGCTGATTTTTGTAATTTTTTTAGAGATGGCATTCTGCCATGTTGCCCAGGCTAGTCTCAAACTCCTAGGGTCAGGAAATCCAACTGCCTCCCAAAGTGCTAGGATTATAAACATGAATCACTATGCCTGGCCATTTATTATATATCAGTAAAGAAACCAACTCATTAAGAGGATATAAAAATTGTAAATATATATGCACCCAACACTGGAACACCTAGATTAAAACAAATATAACTAGACCTAAAGAAATAGACAGCAATACAATAACAGTGGGGGACTACAACACTCCCACTCACAGCAATAGACGGATCATCAACACAGAAAATCAACAAAGAAACATTAGATTTAAATTGAACTTTAGACCAAATGAACCTAACATTTGCTAACATTCAATTTTATTAGAATTTCACATCACCAAACCAGAACTAAGTTGTTTATCTAATCTTTTGAGAAATCAGGAGCGAGATAATAGCTACATCCCAAACAGGCCAACTCTAGCCTCCATGAAGAAAGTCCTCTCTGCTTAAACCTCTACAAAGAAAGTAACCTGATATTTACCAATTGGCCTTCTGTTCCCTGTTTCTGCTTTCTTCAGTCTTTTTCTGCCTATAAGTCAGACTCTTCTGCTCACCTCATTGGAGTACCTTTTCTAAGCCCTTAGATGAGATGTTCCCTGATTCATAACCTGCTAATAAAAGCCAATTGAATCGTTAAGCTGAATTTGTTGAAATTCTGTCTTTTGACATTTCAATTGGTAATTATAGAAAAAAATTGATGTGGCATCAGGTGGTTTGGGCTTTCAAGTTATATCACCGGCCCAATTCTGCTTTATTTCCAGTAGGACACCTCAATTTGCCAAGTTTCATTGACTGCTGTCTTAACATCCACCTCTTAACACACATGAAAAACATAAAATCTACAAGTAGGTAAGTCCTCTATCAACCCCATCTTGTGACTGTACAACCTCATTAATATTCTAATTCATCCTGAGTGAGCTTCTTCAGGAACTAAGACTCCATAGGATAGTCTCTGAGAGAGGATGCAAGATTAGCAGTGATTCTGTATTAAAATGGCAGCGAGATCCAAACACACAAGAAGGACACAACTAATATTCCTGCATGATTAACATCACACTGGGTATTGTTTATATATGCACTTCTCAAAATTTATTAACATCTAATGTTAAGTATCCACATTTTGGAGAAAATGAATAGATAAACCAATGGATCATCTCTGCATTTCATAAGGCTTCTTCCCTTTGTAAACTGAGTCACTGAAATTTGGTCGAATGATAATTCTTCTGGCATATGAGTAGTTTTGGAAATAAATCATTGGATAATGAATTAAGAAAAATTTTAAGGTCAAGTGTGTGGAGATACAATTTAACTGAGGGGTATAATGACAGCATAACAGCAAAAAATATTCTAGTTTTGAACTCTAGTGTTTTATTGTGACAAATTAAGACAAAATCCTATCAAGATAAGTCTTTATAGCCAAGTTCAAGCAGGTCATGTTTATGGAAGTACAGAACCCAGCACAAATCATTAAATCACCTCTTCTGTATGCTTAATATCTTTATGCAGATTAAATCTGAAAATTTTGTTATGGTGAATAATTTAACAAATAGTCAGTAAAAACAGACATTAAAAACAGCTGTTGGTCTGCAGGTAGATGCTTGGAGGAGAGAGGTATGCAGAAGACCAAAGACAGCTGAGGCAGGCCTAGGGAGTAGGTTGCATGCTGATGCTAATTGCATTTTACATATTGACACTAATTATACTTCAGCCACCAGCTGCTAGCTGCCTTTTTTCCCCTCCCTTCATAGATCCTGAGGGTCTGTAGGCAATTGCATCAATTTGCCTTTCTAGGAGGACAATCCTGCATAAAATTAAAGTCCCAAATAATCAAGAAAATGAACAATTTCTAACTGAAAATAGATATATATCTTCAGCACATATCTATAAACTAATCCAACCTTTGACATTTTTAAGTGAAATTGTATGAAGAACTGACCACAAGACAGACTTACAGCTTTCTCCACCTAATGCAAAACAGGTTGAAAAGCGCCTGATGTTGTCAATGGTTATCTGGTTGTTACATTAGGTGCAATTAAAACTCAGAGCTGATGTAACTGGCTGTTTTCACATTTTGTAAACATAGAGGAAGGGGACATAATCCCAATGACTCCCTTCTGGAATGTTTTATGGTAAGTGTTTCTTCTTATGATAATGTATTTTCCCACTGGAAACATTACCTACATCTCCTATCGGTAGTTGTTCTCTTTTAAGCTTTATTTTCCTTATTTTACACCACCAAAACAGTCTTTTAAATGCTTTGGTGAGTAATGAATTCTGAATAATAGGTCCTGAGTAACTGTAGATTTTCCACTTGCTATTTTTAAATTTATTACTTTGATAGTAAAATAACCAAAGATTGCTTTATAATTTTCAAAAAAATAAAATTATTATGGTTTGATTTCTCTGTCTTTCTGCTTCTTTCTCTGTCAGTAGCATTACTGCAGTTCAGAGCAAAACGTGAGTATGAAGAAATGAAACAACTCTTTGGTGGTTGTGAATGAAAATGTCATCATTAGAATCAGTCTGGTTACAGCACTGCTATTTATTAGCATCTTCAGAGCTTCTTTCCTCCTAAATCTCTTCGCTCTGAAAACATATACTTTACTCATTCTTTAATCCCTAGCATTTAGCACTTAAAACATTTCCAGAGGCATCATAGGTACTCGGTAAATGTTCATTAAATAAATGAATGACACTGCAGATGTATACTTTTGAAGGTTGTTGTATATCTTCCAATCCATCAATGTGACCTTGGAGAAATCTCAAAAACAGAAGGATAGTTCATGTAGCAATTAGTTAATGGGTTCTTTGCTGAATGACTTGTCTTCATGTACCTGCTTTTGGGGAAGTATTTGTAATACTGGCTTAATTGGTCCTGCATACAAAGACTCTCCAATCTTCAGATATCTATCTCCTAACAAATATAAAGCATAAAATAATGTATTAATTCCTTTAGAGGCTTATTCTTGATTCAGGATCCATACTCATTGAAACACATTAAAAAGTATCCAGACACAAATAACTTCACTTGGGGGAAAAAGGTTAGTGTCAGGCCTTGATTCGTGGTTGTTTTAGAAATACTATTAGAGCCGGGCGCCGTGGCTCGAGCCTGTAATCCGAGCACTTTGGAAGGCCGAGACGGACGGATCACGAGGTCAGGAGATCAAGACCATCCTGGCTAACACGGTGAAACCCCTTGTCTACTAAAGAATACAAAAAATTAGCCAGTCCCAGCTACTCGGGAGGCTGAGGCAGGAGAATGGCGTAAACCCGGGAGGCGGAGCTTGCAGTGAGCCCAGATCGCACCACTGCCACTGCACTCCAGCCTGGGCGACCGAGCGAGACCCCGTCTCAAAAAAACAAAAAAAAAGAAAGAAAGAAAAGAAAAGAAATACTATTAAAGTTTATCAAAAATGGTAGGATAGGACCAGGACAGGTCTGAAAAACAAAATAAAAAATTTTCCAGTTATCTGGCTTATCCTTTTGGTAGTGTTGTCTGTGAGAAAGAACACAAATTTGAACTGCGCAGGTCAGTGCATATGCTGATTACTTTCAAACCAACATGGATGGAAAAGACAGTATTCATGGACGGTGAAACCTGCACATACAGAGGTCAGACTTTTCATATCCGCAGGTTGTGTGACTGCAGGACTTGCCTGCGCACATAATTCTGTTGCACATGTGAGGTGCTGAAACCAATGCCCCCAGCATATCAAGGGACGACTGTATTTTATTACACATAGGAAGAGTAAGTATGACCTCAAGAAAATTTTCTTTCAGTTTGTGGGCATGTGCGCTGAACTGAAAGATAAATGCTATATATTTTACTGTGGGTAATAGTTAAGTATTTGGATGCTTCTACATCAACATATTTGAACTATGGATGCCACAGTGTATTGGGCAGGACAGTATAAAGGTACTCATATCTGAAATCAGAGAAGAAGATATTAAAGAAAAAAGCAATCAGCTCACCAAACATGATGTTACCCTGTCTTTCTGCCTTGAGCAGTTCTATTAAGATAGTGGAGGATAAGTGAGAAGTGATTGCGAAGGGACAGGGACAGAGAGAGACTGATGGAATTATAATACCGTTGAAAGTTAACTGATAATGTAAGCTAGTACAAACACCTTATTTCATAGACAAGGAAAATGAGTCTGAGACACTATAACTCAAACAGTTAATACACTGATTTTTTTAATCTAGTTTACATTCCTTCAACTAAAATGAAACTATTGCTTGGGAGGGGATAAGTAGGGGGTGGAGTAAAGAGAAATACTTTAGATTTCTAAAGTACATTGAGATTGAGATTGGAATCTGACAAATAAAGAGATCATTATAGTGGACTGGGAAGACAAAGCCGCCCCCACTTCTAGGTCCAGCTCTGTCATATACATAGTGAGAAGCTTGGACTAGCAGATTTTTACGGTGATGCTTCTCAGTTTGCCTTTAATTTCTATGAATGAAAAGTTTTTCTTAACATTTCATTCAAAGATATTTTAATCTTTAATCTATACTTACTGTATTTCTCTTTTTGTCCCCTAATCCTGGAGGCAGAGGGAGTTTATGGACTCTTCATAAATTCCTATTGTTTTGAAATCAAAATAGAATGAAAAAGTATGGGCAATCTCGGCATTATCTTTGCTACTGAAATACACGGACTATGTTCCTAAGTGGGAAAGAGTCAATCAAAATTATTCTTTTGTAGCAGACCAGGCTATTTTGTCAATAAAACTCTCAGACAGGCAACCATCTGTAGATTTCTTTCTCCTGTTATCTAAGGTTTTTGTGTGTGTGATTGTCTGTAGTTCTTGAAGTCCTGAACCAGTGCTTCATTTAAGCTCTTCCTTTTACCCTACAGGCACAAGGCAGCTGGACCTTGAACAGGTAAAGTTCCCACTGAAGTCAATTGGAGTTTTGACTGCCTGAGGGCTGCAGCATTGGGACCCCAAGTCATCTATTATAAATATTTTTGACACATCAGATTCATGTACATTCAACTCCAGCTGAAAAGGTAAAAAGGTACAGATTCTCACCAGTTATTTCATGCCTTGAAGGAAAAGAACTCTGCTTAAATGATATTCTTTCCTCACCTCAGATTCACTTGGGAGTTATAATGGTCACCAAAGACCCTTTCTACAAACCGGGGAGAAATGAAGTGTTTCTTAGTAGAAAGAAATTGTTTTTCTGCTCAGGCAGTGTGTAGTAGACCAAGAAAATTTCAGCTCTTTTCCATTTATTATTCAGTTTATAAGAATGTTTTACATAAATAGTAGACAGATATTGTGTGTGTATGTATGTGTGTGTATATATACATATATCTGTGTGTGTATATATGTGTGTGTGTGTATATATATATATATACATATGTACATATACACACACACACACACGTTTTTGGCAATACAATGACAAAAGCTTTCTGCATCCCTTGATGATATACAGAAGAAAAATGATAAATAAGAGAACAAAAAAAAAGTACAAAACTTAAAACTGCACAAGAGTTTGTCCTGTTTTTTAATTGAGTTTTTTATTGCATGGAACTTTCCTTCCTTTTTTAACTTATTTTGAAGCAAATTAATGCACCAATGACTTTTCAAACTATATAATTTTTCATTTATGTCTTTGATAGGGGGGAAATTCTTTAGTGGTTTTGTCTATTTTGTATTACAATTTATATCACAAAACATCTGGAATCGTTGAGGCCAAAGAAATAGCTACATATTGATTCCAGTGGTAAGAATAATTGTATTCCTAAGTTAATATGAATTAATGCTTTGTATATTTTTAAATTTTCTTTAGCGACAATTTTATTGTAACTAATTGAATTCTCTAAAATTGCATTCCATATATTTCTATTTTATTAATATTCCCTATTTATATAATTCAAAATGATAGGAATATCACTACCATATTAAATAAGTAAATAAGACTATTTGCCTTTTAAATAATTAAAAAATATTTTCACAGGATAGAAAGATATATAGTCAGACTTTAGTGCAGGGAGCAAATTTTACTCTTTACCATTTATCATACCCCACACCTTGTAAAATATTTCAGGTAAGGAATATTATTTTGTACATATATATGTATTTTGAATAGATACATATATGTATACTATTTGGAGACTATATAAATATAAACATAGAAATAGATATATAGAAGTAGGTATACTGTGTATGTGACTATATATTATATATACACGCACATACATGCATATATATGTGTGTGTGTATATATATATATATGGAGAGAGAGAGAGAGTCTCTCCAAAATGAAATGAATACCAAATTTTCAAAATGTGTATTGTATTCTCATGGATAAAGTACAATTAGATACAATAAGAAAATGTTTATATTTTCTGCAGCCTAACTACATGATCCTATGAGTGGCAGGAAACCAGAAATAATTCTGTTGCTACTTATAGTCAATGAGTCATGACAAATCTAAACAACCAAATTATTCAGTAGCATCAAATTTGACCATTCTCGGCTCTATCTACCAAAAGTCCAATTATTAGAGCAATTAAGTAAAAATGTGGCCAAACTAAATGCCTGGTATTGTGTAAACAGATCATTGGAATGAAGAATAACGTTTTTTAATTGAACTGACTTTTTTCATGGCAAGTTGACATAGATTGTCAAACATCATCTGGTTATTTTCTCCACATGATTTTAAGCTTCAATTCAAATTAAATAAATTTATTTAAATTCTTATTTAATTTAATGATTTTTTAAACTGAATAACTTGAGTAAACTTGTACTATATATACAAAACTTGATAGCAAAGCTTATGTGTATATTTGTACACTCACATATGTAATTATGATGAAATAATAGTTACAAGGCTTATTTTGTGCTGTTCAAGTCTATGTATTTAGTTCTCACAATAACT
Source organism: Rhinopithecus bieti (assembly GCF_001698545.2). Classification (NCBI taxonomy): domain Eukaryota; kingdom Metazoa; phylum Chordata; class Mammalia; order Primates; family Cercopithecidae; genus Rhinopithecus; species Rhinopithecus bieti. Next base: position 457,514 of record NW_016811970.1, read on the forward strand.
CTAAAAGATTAGTATTAGTATAATCCCTATTTTACATATGAGATCACTGAGGAAAAATAAGATAACACAGTTGTTTCTGAAGGGCTGTCTGACTCGAAGGCCCATGTGAACTAAATATGCTACAGCTGTTCACGTATAACCAAATCTACAAAAGCAACCAGTGTAGTCAGTCAGTATACTGAAAGAAGATACAACTCAAATTTGTTGTTGGACCAAATTAATCGATCAACTCAATGAGAATAGTGTATCTCCTGGTTGTGTTTCTAGTCAACAATCTATTTCTCTTAATTCCACAAAATGACTCAACTTCGACTTTTCCTTTGTGTTCACTCTCTAAAACATTACAAGGAAAGTGGTAAATCCCAAATAGCTCACTGTGGTACAAAGGGAAGGAAGGAAAGTCTATAGATCTTCCTAGTTCCATTCCCATTTTCTCTTTCAAGTTATATGGCTATAGCAAATATGAAGAAACAGCAATCATTCTAACAATTTTACCTCACCTTTAGCCACAAACACCCCAAATTTCCAAAAGCTATCTTCATAGAATCAGTATTAATTTCATAGAATTAGTGTTCCATGAATACTAATTTCATAGAATCAGTATTAATTCCATACATTGTTAAAATAATATTATCATTTTACAACAAATATTACTTGACAGCAATCTCTATGTTCAAGCTGAGTCTGTATTCTGATCCTACACTGCAAATGTTCCAGTGGTTTAGCCAGGAGAACCTTGTGATAACATTTGAAAAACAAAACAAACAAAGCGTTTTGCATTTAACAAGGAGATTTAGTCAACTATTTGTTATGGTTATAGAGGATAGTACTTATTTTGATTTCCTTCTACCTGTTCTCATGGAAGAGACCAACTAAATCTTAATACATAAGTCGGTAGACATAATATAATGTCATCTATTAAATATGGCAATTATGTAAAATAATAATTTTTGACATTTGCATTTTATATCATAATTTTAAGGTTTTCCAAGCTTTTGCATTTTTTACTAAAAATGTTGATGCCATTTTAACCTACAGATTAGTGTATATACAGAAAAATCAAGCTAAATATTTCATTAAATTTGTAAAGTCATTCTATGTAGCGGCAATGGAGTCAATGCTACAATTGTCTGCCTCTTCTTGTGAGTTAGTATTCTATTTCCCACCAAAGTTAAAAAAGAAAGATTAAGAAAACTAATAGAATCTTACCCTAATCTTAGTGGAAGTGTTCTTATTATTGTGTGGAAGAAATTTTAAAAAGACTGATTGAACAGTTCTAACTACATAACACAGTTATAGAAAGATGCAGAGGACTTGATCAACTCAGGGAACAAGATCCTCAGGCAATTCAATTCCTTTGCTACTTTAACTTGAGAATGCTGACAAACTACACAGGTTTGAATGAAGCTGGGTTGGAGAGAATCACGATGGCCAAATAAAAGACCTAATCTGGGAGCCTAGGACAAGTGAACTAACAATAAATAATCAGAGATGCAAAAACTAACCAGTGGTTGAAATGCTGAAATGTATTTTAACTTTGATTACGGCATAAGAGGAATCTGTACAATATGGTAGGTCTGAAAGCAAACAGGCCCTTGAGCTAATTAAGTGAAATTTTGGTAACCCATTTTTCTTATTTAAAAAATGAGAGGTTAATATTTGCAAGATTGTGATGCAGGTTTAATGAGAACCTTATTACACGACACACATATCTGACACAGGGAACACACAACAAATAGTAATTATTCACATAACTTCAAGTCTTCAAATATAAGAAAGACATGAAACCACTTGAAATAAGATGTTGTTTTAGCATACAAATATGAGAAATTGCCTGTTTCAGGTAAATGCATATTTCCATAACTGATAGGTTTATCTGTTACAAAGAAATTATGCCAAGCTAAATTGTGACAATGACCCAATCAAAGTCTGCCCATTTCTTTTTTTTATTCCAGACATATTTCTGTAGATCTTGTTCTCTTGACAGATCATACATAAGACTCTGTACTTTCCTGTCTCAGCTATATTGACTTTTATTTTCAAACTCTTGCCTGATAAACATTTGAAATTTTATGAACGACCAAAATAAATCAAATAACTCTCTTTTTCTTCAGAGATTGGTATCCAACCTTCTAGTTTCGAGACCCACCTCAACATTTAGCTTGTGAATTAATTTGATATTAAGAACACAAGTGACTCATCAAGGTTTCACCCTTGAAAGGAAGTGACAGGCCTGGTAGTAGAAACCAGGTTCTTAGATTCCTGGCCCAAATAATATACTTTCTACTACATCATACCTTATGTATCTCATAGAGTTAAAACCACTCAACAATTTCAATGTCTTCGAAATTTTATTGTATTTCCCTGACTTGCATTTACTCTTGATATATCCATTTTATGATCATTGTATTTTTTTTAACATTATACTTCTTTCTTTACTTACCACCATATCCACCATTACCAAGTAACCAAAAATATAAATTACTATATTTAGGAGAAAAGTAAGTTATATTTTTCATGCATATCTATACAATACACACACACACATACACACACACACACAATCAAGTGAACAAATATGTGAGTGCTTTCTTACTGTCAAAATGATTCCCAGATGCAAACAGAGTTGGTCCACCTCTAATTCTGTTCCAGGAGTCATGGCAGGGGCCCATCTGGATACCAGGATACTGAACTCTGTCTCCTGCACTGCTGTTAGTATGTGCCCACACTAGAATTGTGTTGGACAGGCTCCATTCTCACTCTTCCCATGCACCTGTCCTCATCCCTGTTCACGTGTGCCCATGCATGCACACACACTCAACAGTGACTTTTCTCCTTTATTCTTCCTTTCCTTGCTCTGTCTTTCCTCTCTTTTATTTTTCCTCTTTCTTCTCTTTATTCTTCTCTAACCTGTGTAGTGACTCAACCAATGAATCTTTCCCAGTTCATATGAAAAGCCTTTTTATCTGGATGCAAAGCCTGGGAAAAAACATTATACTCAATATTTGTGTTTTTATACTAAGATTTGAGCCTGAAGAGAAGGAATTAAGCTTGATAGAGTGACACTCAGGTCAAAGAAATATGCAAAATTAATATGCCCTGTGAGCTGTACCTAAAGTCACAAACACACACAAATATATATCCCCACACATACAAATATATGTGGACATATATATATATCGCATGTTACGGAGATAGATTTTGTCCAGCCACTGGGCTGCTTCCTTCAGCATAATAAACAGATTATCTATGGTGAAAGACCATTGGAAAACATCATAAAGAATTAAACATATTTGTGTGTGTAATGTACAAATTTGCATCTGATTTAAAGAGACACACAATGTATTTTGACAAGTTCCCTAAATGTTCCCCGACTGCCTCCCACCTGCTTTTTCAGGACACCAATAGACAGTTGTTCCCTTTGTTTTCTGTGACCTTCAGCTACCTTCTTCCTTGGCCCATTCTCCTCAGTTATGTAAATGTGCATTAAAAATGCACAAATGGTCTCAAAGTCTTCCCTTAGTTCCTCTCATTTTTCTCCTCTTCTGAATCATTAATTAATATCTTCAGTATATGGTTTATAATTACTGACTTTATTTTTCTTTCTTAACCTATTTCTTGGTAGCTTCCACTCCTGTCACTCTAGTGAGACCCCTTTCAAATGACTGGTGTGTAATCTCCTAACTGCCGTGTCTCACATTTCTATTTTTATGCTTTATAGCATTAAATGCCTAGAATAATTCAACAAGTTGACAGTCAACACCTTCATATTTATTAAAATATGACTGAATTTTATGGATTATAATACAAGCTCATTAGTAGAAATAAACTGGATTTAATTGCTGTAATTATTATAATATCACCATACTCCAAATCAGTAATTTTGACTTTTTTCTAGGAAGAGTTATTTACATGGGATTATGATTCTTATAGTTTTATATTTATTCCTCTTAAATTATATTGCTATTTTCATATAGAATTATATATTCTATAAAATATTTTACTATTTGCATATTATTTTATCATATGGATTAACCATGACTTGTATAGTCACTCCCCATATTGGGATGTGTAGTTTGTTCTTATCATAACAAATCGTGCTATGAGAAAATCTTTGTGCATAATATTTAGCTAAATCTCTAATCATTTATTCTCAGTAGTGAACTTACAATGTGAAAGTATGCATTTTAATGATATTCAAATAGATGCTATCTTTTTTCTCAGAAAGGTTTAACTAATATATACTTCTTCCAGAAGTGCAAGAAAATGTTCTTCTTACCAGATATATAGATGTGTTAGGACATTCTTGCATTGCTAGAAAGAAACACCTGAGACTGGGTAGTTTATATAAAAGAGATTGAATAGGCTCCTGATCCTGCAGGCTGTACAGGAAGCATAGAACTGGCATCAGGCTGAACAGGAAGCATAGTACTGGCATCTGCTTCTGGTGAGACCTCAGACAACTCAGTCTTCATGGAAGGTGAAGAGGGGGCAAGTGTCTCACATGGCAGAGAGGGAACAAGATAGAGAGTTGGGCGGGAGAGGTGCCATATTTTACAACAACCAGGTCTCATGATAACCCACTCACTATCACGAGGAAAGCACCAAGACACAAGAGAGCTGCCAGTATGACCCAAACACCTCCCACCAGGCCCCACCTCCAAAATTGGGTATTATAATTCAAGGTGAGATTTGATGAGGACACGTATCCAAACTATACCATTTTGTCCTTCCCCCCTCCGTCTTATGTCCTTCCCACATTGAAAAGTACAATCATACATTCCCAACCATCCCTCAAAGTCTTAATTCTTTCCAGCATTAACTCCAAAGTGCAAAGTCTCATCTGAAAGAAGGCAAGTACCTTCCACCTACAAGCCTGTAAAATCAAAGGCAAGTTATTTATTTCCAGGACAAAATGTAGGTACAGACATTGAATAAATATTCCTGTTCCAAAAGGGAGAAATCTGCCAAAGGAAAGGGCCTACAGGTCTCACAAAAGTTTGAGACCCAGCAGGGTAGTAATTAGATCTTAATGCTACAAAATAATCTCCTTTGACTCCATATCCTACATTCAGGGCACATTGGTGCAAAAGGTGAGCTCCCAAAACCTTGAGCAGCTCCACTCCTGTGGCTTTTCCATGCTGAGCTTGTAAGCTGCTGGGGGCTCTACTATTCTGGGGTGTGGAAAGTGGTGGCCCCTTTCTAACATCTCCAATAGGCAGAGCTCCACTGGGGACTCTGTGTGGGGGCTCCAACTCCACATTTCTCTTTGGCACTGCCCTGATAGAGGTTCTTTATGAGGGCTCTGTCCTTGCAGTAGGCTTCTTCCTGGACACACAGGGTTTTTCATACATTCTCTGAAATCCAGGTAGAGGCTTCCAACCCTTCACTCCTGCACTCTGCATGCCTGTAGGCTTAACACCACATGGAAGCTATCCAGGCTTACACCTTACACCCTCTAAAGTGGCAGTCTGAGCTGTATCTGGGGCCATATGAGCTGAGACTGGAGCTGGAGAGGTCTAGATGCAAGGAGCAGCCTCTTGGGGTGGGGTAGGGCAGTGGCACCCCAGGCCTGATTCTTGAATCCATTCAGTCATCTTGGGCCTCTGGGCCTGTGATGAGAAAAGTTGCCTGGAAGATCTCTGAAATGCCTACAAAGTCTTTTTCCCATTGTCTTGGCTGCCAGCACCTGGCTCATTTTTAGTTATGCAGATCTCTCTAGTAAGTGGTTGCTCCACAGCCTGCTTGAATTTCTCTTCCAAAAAAGCTTTATCTTTCTCTGCCACATGGCCAGGCTGTAAATAATCCAAAGTTTTATGCTTTCCTTTTTGTTTAAATATAAATTCCAACTTTCAGTCATTTATTTGCTCTCACACCTGAGTATAAGCTGTTAGAAGCAGCCAGGCCATATCTTGAAAGCTTTGCTGCTTAGAAATTATGTCCACCAGATACTTAGGACATCATTCTCATGTTTAACCTTTCACAGATACCTATGGTGTGAACACAATGCATCCAAGCTTTTTGCTAAGGCATAACATGTGTGACTTTTGCTCCAGTTCCTAATAAGTTTCTCATTTCTATCTGAGAACTCGTCAGCCTGGACTTTATTGTCCATATCACTATCAACATTTTGATTGCAACCATTTTACCAGTTCCTAAGACATTCCAAACTTTTCCTTATCTTCCTGTCTTCTTCCAGAGCCCTCCACACTTTTCTTCAACCTCTGTCCATTACCCAGTTCCAAAGCTGATTCCACATTTTCAGGTATTTTTATAGGAATGCCCATTCCTCTGTACCAATTTTCTCTCTTAGGCCATTCTTGCATTGCTATTAAAAAAAAAAAAAACTCTGAGACTGGATAATTTGTAAGAAAAGATGTTTAATTGAGTCATGATTCTGCTGGTTATATGCTGGTTATATAGAAAGCATCTGCCATCTGCTACTAGGAAACGTATCATCATAGTGGAAGGCAAAGAGGGAGCAGGTGTCTCACATGATAATGGGGGACCCAGGGGGAATGGGAGGGGAAGAGGTGTCACACTTTACAACAACAAGATCTCATGAGGACTCACTCAGTATCACAAGGACAACACCAAACCATGAGGGATCTGCTCCCATGATGCAAACACCTCTCACCAGGCCCTATGTCCAATATTGAGGATAACAATTCAACATGAGATTTGACAGAGTTACATATTCAAACTATAGCAAAAGACATCCCTATCAGCTTAAAAAATGCTAGTAAATATGAGGCCCTACATATTGAGCTCTTTCTTTGATTTATAATACAGCACTTGACTATTTTCGCTCCTTTCATTTTACTATTCTTTCTTAATACAATGAGCCTATTGTCCCCTAGTGCTTCACCTGGATTTTGTCATAATTTTACTCTATATCCATGTGTTATCTTATCCTAACCCACTGATTTAATTACAACCCTCATGTGGCATACCTTCTTCCTTCATCCTAACAGCCATATACATGCACCCAGCTCTTGCTCATTCATTGACACATTCTAGAAAATTTATCTTCCACTAGTACACTACATTTTCCTGTGGCAGCCATGCCCTATACACAGAAGGCTAAATCTTACCCTGTGGGGCTCCTCTAAATCTTAATTCCTTTCCTGCTCGTTCTTCTTCAACAGAGATGTAGTAATTACCGTCTGCCCTTGAAATTATATTTTGTAATTATTTTAGTAACGTGTAACCTTTTAAATTAAAAATTCTTTACACTGGCCAGGCACGGTGGCTCACACCTGTAATCCCAGCACTTTGGGAGGCCGAGGCAGGCAGATCACCTGAGGTTGGGAGTTGGAGACTAGCCTGACCAACATGGAGAAACTTGCCTCTACTAAAAATACAAGAAATTAGCCAGGCATGGTGGCACATGCCTGTAATCCCAGCCACTCAGGAGGCTGACGTAGGAGAATCGCTTGAACCCGGGACGTGGAGGTTGAGGTGAGCCCAGATTGTGCCATTAGACTCCAGTCTGGGCAACAAGAGTGAAACTCTGACTTAAAAAAAAAAAAA
>NW_016811970.1:465306-471503 GCF_001698545.2 Rhinopithecus bieti
AAAAAAAAAAAAAAAAAAAAAAAAAAATTCTTTACACTAATTACCCTTGTTCAAATTTCTGGTATGATTCTGTCTCTGACTGACACAGGAACCATTTTATGACTGATGTTGATGTATTTTCACTTTCAAACAATTCCTACATTTAAGGTGCGTCTACTTTTTGTTCACTCATGTATGATTTGTTTCTCTTTTGAATTAGTTTATTTAGATTTATTTATATCTACCATTTTAAAAAGACTTTTAAAAGAAATACGATTTTTAACATATTTGGTGTTTTCTTGTTAAGATTGTAGTGATAATCTTTGCTACATTCTACATGTACCTAGAAGTGGATCTTCTAACATCGTAATTGACCACTGTGCTATGGGAATGCCTCTCAAAGCCAGCCCCTCATTTTTAGTCATAATATAAAACTTCATCATCTCTCAGTTGGATATTGTAGGAACTACTTAATTGGTTTATTTCTCATTCTCTACATAACTTAATCCACCACACTGCTGCCAGAATTATGTTTCTAGAAAACAAATGATGTCACTCTTCCATTTGACAACTTCTGACACTTCTTGCTGGGAGGATAGACTGCATCTAGCCTTTCACAAGCTCCACCAAATAACTCTCTTCACTCTCCCTAATCAGTTGTTTCCCACTTAGTAGTCCTATTACTTACCACACAGATTTTTCTCTGCATGTCCCAAATATACAATCCATTCGTGTGAGATCTTGTTCTTTTCGATCTTCATACCCTATTTTGCAAGGAAACCCTCCTCAGCTTGATACCAAATGTTGTTTCAATTTCATATTATCTGTGAATCCATCCTTGAGTACCTTTAGTGTACTTCTTACTGTTCAACCATAATTTTTCAGATTTTAGCACTTTAATTCAGTGGTTCTCAAACTTTACCTTGCAGCGAAATCATCTGAAAGTTTTATTATAAATCTGTGAGCTGGGCCACATACCAGAGTTTCAAATCCCATAGATCTGGGGTAGTGCCAGATAGTTGACATTTAAAACAAGTTTCTTGGTGATGCTACTACTGCTGGTCAATGTTTTAAAAAATGGGACTGCAGCCAGGAGTGGTGGCTCACTTTTGTAATCCCAGCACTTTGGGAGGCCGAGGCAGGTGGATCACGAGGTCAGGAGATCGAGACCATCCTGACTAACACAGTGAAACGCCATCTCTACTAAAAATACAAAAAATTAGGCGGGCGTGGTGGAGGGAGCCTATAGTCCCAGTTACTCATGAGGCTGTGGCAGGAGAATGGCGTGAACCCGGGAGGTGGAGCTTGCAGTGAGCCGGGGTGAGCCACTACACTCCAGCCTGGGTGACAGAGCGAGACTCTGTCTCAAAAACAAACAAACAAACAAACAAACAAACAAACAAAGGAACTGCATTTTTAAAAACACTGATCTAATGAATTTAGAAGATTCTTTTAATATTTTGAGTAAAAGTTTACAGCAACTTCAATTAAACAATTTGTGGAAGAATTGGAAAATTGCAACAGTTTCTATCTCATCAATTGTATTTGTTTTTATTAAATGCATTTTCTAAATTAACTGAATAAAAGAGTTGAGAATATGAATAAGAGCACAGTAAAAGAAGAGGAGCAAACCAAAGGCAGCTTCGCTTTTCCAGCTATATGTCCCTGAAGTATCTTCTTATATCTAATCCTCATGATCTGTAACAATAAAAAAGAAAACAGTTGAAAAAGCAAATTTTAGTAAAATTGATTTTCAGCAGTTAAGCGGCTTCACTGTGCCACAAACCAAGAATATTTTACAAATGGTTTCATCATCATGACTGTGTGAAGCCTTCTATATAGGTATTGGGATAATTATATTGGTTGTCAGGAATATAAATGCTTTTCAGATAAAGCCAATTTATAGGTAGATTTCAAGGTCTGTCGCATTTCAGTTGCTTCGTGTGATTATTTGATAAACCTCAGCTTATTAGGAAAGAATGGCCCTTGCCATATGTGCAGCATTAAGAACATCTGGAGACACCATCAAAGCAAGAAATATTTTACTTTCCACTGGCATGAAGAAGCCATTGGAAATTTCACAGATGTTTGAATCTCAGGATCCCTGGATAGTAGGAAATTGAAGCAGACTGCTGGCATTGACCAAGTGATTTCTCCTAGGAAATGCACTGCTACTATATGGAGGAAAATGAGAAGTTGTTCCTAATGGGAATAAGTTCCTTGCTAAATAAAGTTATGACTGAATAATCTAATTTGTCATTGAATGTCATTGTAACATACACCAGGCTAAAATCATTAGTGCGCCCACAGTGGTTACAATTAGAATCACAAGAGCAATAAAATGTTAGTAAAACCCATGCATTTATCGGGTTTAATGCAATTTGGCATTTATCTTGATGATTTGGGGCATTTCTCTATGTTCCAGGAATCCTACATCCAATTTGTCATTCTATCGAAATAAAAATTACTCATTCTACATTCATCACAAATTTAGTAAAGCCATTTTTAACTTGATTATATAAGTACAGGTTCTCATCTAGAATTTAAGGATCATGTGCATGACTCTTATGTTTACTAAGCAATGTTTCTAAACTCCCTGGCAAAAGTGCATCATACTGAAATCATTTGGGAATCTTTACCTATTTTGATTTTGCTAAAATACGTAAGGTCAGGACTCCATCTCTGATACTGGTAATTCCTCAGCTTTGCTCAGAGAAATTGAGGAATGGAGGGAACATGAAATTAGCTATGTGTTTGTAGAAATAGTTACTCAAGTAATTCTGATATTATCATTTACTTAGAATCACCTGCTATAAATCCTCAGTACTAAAAGTGGGGTACATAAGCTAGCAGTATCTAGATTCCTGGAAACTTGCTAGAAATGCACATTCTCAGGCTCTGAAGCCTCATCTGCATTTTAAGGAAAGGCCCAGGTGATCTGTTTTTACATAATATTTTCACATGAAACTACTGCTGTAAGAAGCAATATTGTCTTTAATGTGAAGCTAATTGATTCTCATCTATTTTATTTTGGTCCCTGAAAGTTAAAGCCCTAAAGTTAAATTAAAATGAGAGCAATATTTATGAGGATTATTAAAGTTTGTGGTACAAATGTTATATTTGGCATTGGACAAAAAGCCTTTGATGTTTAGAGAGCATAGTATTAGTAAGGCTACAAATTTTACCTCACAGTACGACTCAGAGAAATTCAGCTCCTTTGTCTATTTCTTATCTACTGTACAGCACAATAAACATCTGCCAGGTTGAGGGAAAGAAAAAAAGAGCTAATGGTCCAATACGAATTATAATTTATGCTTTATTAAGTTGAATCTATTAAGGGACTTTTTATTCTCCCTTGTCTAAATATGCTCAGCCCTTTTCAGAGCTTGGCCTCCCCTCATTCTTCTTTCCTTAGAAAGCATCCATTCCTTTTATGCTGCCTTGTAGATATCAGGAGGTGATGGGGTTCTTGACTGAAATTATTCTGCCTCTACATGTGTCCCCAGGTCTCTGCATGTCTTTACTTCCTAAAGTTATTTCCCCAACTGGCTTTCATGGTTAAAAGGTGAGTGAAACTCAAATTATTTTCAGTTTTCTCACGGTCCAATAGCCTTCTTGGCTGCCTGAGATTCGCCTCGGCTTTCCCTGATTATAATTTCTTTAATATGTCAATTATCTCAAAGAATATTCTATAGAGATACTGTTTTGACAGTGAGTTTAGTCAAACAAAACTGTGAATAATATGCACCAAAACAAGAAATCTATCAAATTTACTTTACAATGCTAGCAAAATCCTAATGCTAAAATTTAATCTACATAGCTTTAAAATCACAATCTCATTTCTGAATATTGCTATTTAACAATATTTTATGTGATATTAAAATTTTACATCAAATGTTAGTAAAGACAGTTAAATATTACATTAGAAGTGTTGCCCATCATGACTAAGTCGAGTGTATTCCAAGGAAGCAATGCTGACTAACATCAGCAAAATTGCATACCTAAGAAGAAATCAATTCCAAGACAAATTACCCAATTAAAAATTTGGCAAAGGATCTGAATAGACGTTTCTCTAAAAATGATTTATAAATGATCAATAACAAATAAAAGGATACAAAACATTATTAGCCATCAGAGAAATGCAAATCAAAACCAGAGTGAAATAACACTTCATACCTACTAATGTGGCTATAATAATATAGCTAGATAATAACAAATATCAGTCAGTGTGAGGATAAATTAGTAATCTCATATACTTATGGAAGAAATGTAAACATGGTGCAGCAACTTTGCAAAATAGTCTGACAGTTCCTCAAAAAGTTAAACATGTAGTTACATAACACAGCAATTCCACTCCTAGGTATTTTATTCAAGATAAATGAACACACAAAAATTTGTACATAAATGTTCGTAGCAGCATCACTCATATTAGCCAAAGTGGGGAAACAACTCAAACGTTTATCAAATGAATAGATCAAACAAATTAGTACACCCGCAAGGTGGAATATTATTCAACAATCAGAATTAATGAAGCAAAATATATGGCGTAATATGAACGAACCTAGAAAACATTACATACTCCACAGCTCAATTTATATGAAATGCCCAGATTAGGTCAATTTATAGAGACAGAAAATAGATTAGTGGTTACCTAGGGCTAGGAGGTGGGAAGAAGGGGGTTTGGGATGAGAACATCTGGCTGGAATAATGGGCAATGACTGTTAATAGGTACAGGGGTGTGTGTGTGCGTGTGTGTGTGTATGTGTGTGTATGTGTCTGTGTTAAAAAAAAATTCTAAACTTAAACATCTAAAAATATTTGAAAATTAAAGCATTGTAAATATACTAAAACCCATAAAAATGTACACTTTAAATAGGTGAGTTTTGTGGTTTGTGAATTATATAGCAAAAAAGCTTAAAAATATTTACTTCAAGTTTAATGGAGAAAGTCTACATGAAAACTTCCGTAGATTCTCAAAAGTCCACAATCATGATTTTTGAGAACTATTACCAAAAGAAAATTTCCTGGATCAGGCATGTAAGGAGCTTAGCCATTGCCACTCCATCCTAAGTAACAAGCAAAGAGCAGACCAAACTGAAAAATAAACAACACTTCTTAAATCCACTGGAGAAGTGTAGTCCCAGGGTAAACCATTGCCCCCAGAATTGGAGAGAAAGGCAAATACAGAGCACCACAACTGACTGCAACAAAAACTCATAAGCAGGGAAACCAGTGCCCAGGCAGGAAAATGTGAACTGTAATGTCAAATTGCTGGAGGCTCAGTGTAGACAAGTCAGAGAGTTAAAAATTTCAGGGGAATCCAGTCACAGAAGGGTCCTCACACTTTTGTGGATTTTAACTCCAGGAGCTCAACCAGGTCCTTCTGGTGAATATTTGAGAAATATCTCCTTATGCTCCTGGCAGAGGGACAGGGAATGAGCAATTTTGAAATACATGAGAGCATTCTTTTCTTAGCAAGGCCCAATCTGAGGAGAAGCTATTTTACCAGAGCACGATCTGCTGGAATTTTTTTAGGTCTTGTCCTAACTAGGGGAGGGAAAATACCCACCACCATCAAACTCTAGCCTTTCATGTGGAGAATGGGAAATAACAAACTCCAAACCCCTCTGGGCTTCCTGTCCCACCTAAGGTGGGAAGGATTGAGAAACAATTATGAAGTTTACCATCAGAGGGTACAGGTCTACAAAAGACTAAGACCTAATCACAGGACTGCAGAATGCTGCTTATCCCCTCAAATCTTACCATTGCGTTAATGAAGGCTTATTTGCCATAGTTTCTTTTACCCGGCAAAAAAATGTTCACCTTACAACAAAAATATTATAAGGTACACTAATATGCCAAGAAAAAAAAAACATAATTTGAAGAGACTGAACAAACCTGTGAACCAGGTGAAGTATAACAAGAATGTTGACTATATCAGACCAAAATTTTTTTAAAGAAAAACCATCCCTATGATGAATATGCTGAAAGCATTAAAGGAAAAAGTAAATGGCAAAGTAACAGATAGATTATGTAAGCAAAGAGATGGACATCCTTAGAAATATTCAAAAGGAAATACTAGAGATGGGAAACACTACAATGGAAATGAATAATGACTTTGGAAGGATCTGTAGTAAGCTGGACACAGTGGAAGAAAGAGCATCTGTGCTTGAGAATATGACAACAGACACCCAAAAAGTAAAAAAAATAAAAAAAAA
>NW_016811970.1:472047-495138 GCF_001698545.2 Rhinopithecus bieti
AAAAAAAAAAAAAAAAAAAAAAAAAAAAAAAAAAAAAAAAAAAAAAAAAAAACAGAAACTAAGAAAAAAAACCCAAAAACAAAGAGTAGAACTGATATCCAAGAACAGTGGGACAACTGAGAAAACGTATAACATACAAAAAATAAAAATAAAAGAACAAGAAAGCAAGAAAGAAAAGAAATATTTAAAGCTTGGATACACTGTCTCACATCTGTAATTCCATCATTTTGGGAGGCCAAGGAGGGAGAGTTTCTTGAACGTGCTGGGATTAGAGGCGTGAGCCACCGCGCCTGGCCCTGAGAGTTTCTTGAAATCAGGATTTCACAAGACCAGCCTGGGCAATATAGCAAGACCTCATCTCTAGGAACAAAATAAAAAAAAAAAAAAAATTAAGCAGTAATGACTGAGAATTTCCTTAATTTAATGTCAGATACCAAACCACAGACCCAGGAAGCTCACAGAATGGCAAAAGGGATAAATACTACCCCCAAAATTAAAGGAAAAAAGCTATGCATATAAATATTATATTTGAACTATAGAAAATTAAAGATAACAAAAAACAAAAAAAATAGTGAAAAAGTGCTTTACCTATGGAAGATAAAAATTACATCTGACTTCTATATAGAAACCATGCAAGCAAAAAAACAGTGAAATGAAATATTTAAAGTATTGACAGTAAAAAAATACACCTAGAATTATCTATCCTTTGAAATTATCCTTCAGTTATGAAGGGAGACCAGATATGGTAGCTCACAACTGTAATTCTAGCACTTGGGGAGGCTGAGACAGAAGGATTGCCTGATACCAGGTGTTCAAGACCAGCCTCAGCAACATAGTAAGAACTCATCTCTCTGAAAAATAAAAAAGTAAGTTGGGCATGGTGGTGTGTGCCTGTAGTCTCAGCTAGTCGGGAGGCTGAGGCGAGAGTATTGCTTGAGCACAGGAGCTTGAGGCTGCACTGAGCTATGATTCGACCACTGCACTCCAGCTGAGGTGACAGAGTAAGACCCTGTCTCTGAAAATAAATAAATTTTCAGGGAAAAGAAAAATGTATAAAGATCAGAAACTAGGATCTATGTCAAGAACAGAAGAGCACAAGGAATAGTTGGAAGTTAAATGAAACTTCAATTTAAAAATTCTGGATTAACCTAACAGATAATTTGTTCAAAAAATAATAGCAAAAATGTATTAGATTACATATGTTTATACATATATATACATATATAATATACATATTTAAAATAAAATAAATGTTTGCAATGATTCAAAGAGTGAAAGGAAAATAAAATTATTTAGTTATTAAAAGCATCTTTTTTACCCTGAAGTGTATAAAGTGATTTCAAAGCGGGCTTGAATTAGTTATAAATGTATATTGAAAGGTATAGGGTGACCATTAAAAGAGGTTAAAAAAAAAAAAAGGATAATTGATATGGTAAGAACTAAATGAAGTTGGGATAAGCTTAAATGTTAAATAAAAACTGCAAAAGACAGAAATACTATAAAAGGCAAAAATAAGAACAAAGAACAAGGGAGGCATAGAATAGAAAATAGTAACAAATATGATAGGTATTAATTCGAGTATATTACTAATAACTTTATACATCAGCAGTCTAAATACACCAATTGAAAAACAGAAAATGTCAGAGTGCATCCAAAAACAAGCCGCAACTATAACTTGTTCATAAAAAAGAGATATTAAAGGCCGGGCGCGGTGGCTCAAGCCTATAATCCCAGCACTTTGGGAGGCCCAGACGGGCGGATCACGAGGTCAGGAGTTTGAGACCATCCTGGCTAACACGGTGAAACCCCGTCTCTACTGAAAATACAAAAGCTAGCCGGGCGAGGTGGCTGGCGCCTGTAGTCCCAGCTACTGGGGAGGCTGAGGCAGGAGAATGGCATAAAACCCGGGAGGCGGAGCTTGCAGTGAGCTGAGATCCGGCCACTGCACTCCAGTCCTGGCGACAGAGCAAGACTTCGTCTCAAAAAAAAAAAAAAAAAAAAAAAAAAAAAAAAAAAAAAAAAAAAAAAAAGAGAGAGAGAGAGATATTAAATACAAAACACATACTGACCAAAAGTAAATGGATGGAGAAAGATATATCATAACACTAGTCAAAAGAAAGTGAGAGTAGCTATGTTAATTTCAGACAGACCCAACCTCAGAGCAAGGAAAGTTATGAGACATGAAAAGGCCGATACAAACTAATAAAAGGCTCAACACTGCAAGAAGACGTAATCCTTAATGTGTATGTGTCTACCAAAGAACATCAAAATATATAAGGCAAATATTGATGGAGTAGCAAGGAGTAAAAGATGAATTCATTCTTATAGTTGGAGACTTGAACAATCCTATCTTATATATAAAAAGCTCTAACAGCCGGAAAAAAAAAAAAAAAAAAATCAGTAAGGACATTGTTGAATTCAAGAGCACTATCGATCAACTGGATATCATTGACATCTATGGACTCCTTCATCAAATAACAGCAGATTACACATTCTTCACAAGCTCACAGGGAACAGTAACCACGATAGATTACATTCTAGGCCATAAAACATCCCTTAAAAATTTGAAAACAATAGTAATGACACACTATCTGCTCTCCGACCACAGGAATTAAACTAGAAACCAGTAACAGAAAGACTGGAAAATCTTCCGATACTTGGAAATTAATCAACACACTTCTCAATAACAAATGGGTCAAAAGAGAAATGTGGAAAAATTTAAGAATATTTTGAAACAATGGAAAGTAAAATACAACTTATCAAAATTTGTGTAATGAAGTGAAAACGGTGCTTATGAGAAAATTTATAGAATTAAATATATACATATATTAGAAAAGAAGAAAGCTATAAAATCTGTAATCTAATATTCAACCTTAGTAAACTAGCAAAATAGGGCAAATTAAATCTAAAGTAAGTGGAAGAATATAAATAATAAAAATTAGAGCAAAAATCAATGAAATTGAAAACAGTGAATCAGTAGATAAAGTCAACAAAACCAAAACCTAGTTATTTGAAAAGATCAACAAGATCAATAAGCCTCAAGCCAGGATAACTAAGAAAAAAAAAAAGAGAGAGAAAACACAAATAACTAATATCAAAAATAGAAGAGGAAACATCATTACATATTCCATAGACATTAAAAGGATAATAAAGCAATATTGTGAATAACCTTATGCCTACAAACTTGATAGCCTAGATGAAATTGACCAAATCCTTAAAAGACACCATCTGCCAAACTCAAACAGAAACAGGCTAATTAAAGAGTCCTGTATCTATTCAATAAATCAAATCAATTATTCATAACTTTCCAAAATAGGAAGCAACAGGCCAAGATAAGTGCACTGCTGATTTTTACCACACATTTAGGGAACAAATTATACCACTTCTGTAGAATCTCTTTCAGAAGGTAAAAATAAGAGAAATACATTTTACTTCATTAATTGAAGCCAGCATTACTCTAATATCAAAACCAAAGACAGTAAGTCAACATCTTTAATGAACAAAAATCCTCAAAATATTTATCAAATCAAAACCACCAAAGTATAAAAAGAATTTGACTGGGGTGGTGGCTCACGCCTGCAATCCCAGCAATTTGGGAGGCTGAGATAGGGGGATCCCTTGAGGTAAGGAGATCAAGATCAGTCTGACCAACCTGGTGAAACCCCATCTCTACTAAAAATACAAAAAGTAGACAAGTGTCATGGTGTGTGCCTGTAGTCCAGCTATTCAGGAGGCTGAGGCAGGAGAATTGCTTGAACCCAGGAGGTGCAGGTTACAGTGAGCCAGGCACTCCAGCCTGGGTGACAGAGAGAGACCCTGTCTCAAAAATAATAATAATAATAAAAAAATTACACACCATGTTTAAGTGGGATTTATCCCAGGTATGCAAGGCTACTTAACATTTGAAAATCAATTAATTTAATCCGTTACACCAATGGGCTAAAGAAGAAAACTCAAACAAACATATTGATGGATGCAGAAAAAGGATTTGACAAAATCCAACACCCGTTCATGATTTTTAAAAAAGCTCTCAATACACTAGGAGGAGAGAAGAAATTCCACACTTTGATATAGAATGTCTGCAAAACATACCTATAGCTACAAATCATACTTAATGATGGAAAACTAGATGTTTTCTGTTAATATTAGAAAAAAGTCACGTTTGTTTCCTCTTACTACCTGTTTTCAACATCATACTGGACATTTTAGCTATCACAATAAGACAAGAAAAGTAAATAAAGTGTTTACAAATTGAGAAGGAAAAAACAAAACTATTTTTGTTTGCTGATTATTTTGTAGAAAATCCAAAAGAAGAAATAAAAACATTCCTGAAACTAAGAAACAGCTAGAGTAAAGTTGCAGGATACAAGGTTTATAAACAAATGTCATAGCTCCCTATGTGCCAACAATGAAAAAGTGAAATTAGAAATTAAAGACACATTATCATTTACATAAGCACCCTCCAAGATGAAATACTTAGGTATAATATAAGAAAGTATGTACAATATATATATGAGGAGAAGTAAAATTAAATAAATGAAGGGATATTCCATCTTCATGAATCCAAATACCTCAATATTGCCAAGATGTCAGTTCTTCGCAGCTTCATGTATAGATCCAATGCAATTCCAATCAAAATATCAGCAAGATATTGTGTGGATATTAAAAAACTGAATCTAATGTTATACAGAGAGACAAAAGATCCAAAATTGCCAATTAAATATTAAAGAAGAACAAAGTCAGATGACTGACACTACTTGATTTCAAGACTTACCATAAAGCTACAGTAATCAAGATAGTGTGGTATTAGTAAAAGAACAGACAAACAGATCAATGAAACAAAATGGCAAGGCCAGAATTAGACCAATATAAATATGCTCAACTGGTCTTTGACAAAGGAGCAAAAGCTATAAAATAGAGAATCGTGTTTTCAACAAAGAGTGCTGTGAAAAAACTAGACACCCACATGCAAAAAAAGAAAAGAAAAGAAAAGAAAAGAAAAGAATTTAGACAGAGATCTGTTACACTCCAAAAATACTAACTTCTTAAAATCAGAGCCCGAAATGTAAAATGCAGAGCTATAAAACCCATGGAAGATAACATACAGGAAAATTTAGATGACCTTGGTTATGGCAATAACTTCCTAGATGCAAGACCAAAGGCATGATACATGAAATAAAGAATTAATAAGCTGGGCTTCATTAAACTTAAATATTTCTGATCTGCAAAAGACAGTCTCAAGATAATGAGAAAAAGAGCCACATACTGGAAGGAAATATTTGTTAAAAAAACATATCTAATAAAAGACGGTTTTCCAAAATATCCAAAGAACTCTTAAAACTCAACAATAAGAAAATGAACAACCTAATTGAAAAATGGGCAAAAAATCTGAACAGATACCTTACCAAAGAAGATACACAGATGACAAGTAAACATATGAAAAAGTTCTCAACATAAAATACACATTGCAAATTAAAACAGGATAGAACTAACTAATAGAATTGGCAAAATTCAAAACACAACACCAAATGCTGACAAGAAAGTGTAGCAACAGAAACAATCATTTATTTGTGGTGGAACTGCACAATGGTACAACCACTTTGAAAACAGATTGGCAGTTTCTTTCTAAACTAAGCATACACTGAGTAAACAATACAATTGCCCTTCTTATTATTTATTCAAATGAATTGAAAGCTTACATCCACACCAAAACCCGCACATGGATGTTGATAGTTGCATTATTTTATTTTATTTATTTATTTATTATTTTTTTTTTTGAGACGGAGTCTCGCTCTATCGCCCAGGCTGGAATGCAGTGGCCAGATCTCAGCTCACTGCAAGCTCCGCCTCCCGAGTTTACACCATTCTCCTGCCTCAGCCTCCCGAGGAGCTGGGACTACAGGCGCCCGCCACCTCGCCCGGCTAGTTTTTTGTATTTTTTAGTAGAGACGCGGTTTCTCGGTGTTAGCCAGGATGGTCTCGATCTCCTGACCTTGTGATCCACCCGTCTCGGCCAACCAAAGTGCTGGGATTACAGGCTTGAGCCACCGCGCCCGGCCTTATTTTTTATTTTTTGAGACAGAGTCTCGCTGTGTCTCCCAGACTGGAGTGCAGTGGCACAATCTTGACTCACTGCAAGTTCCGCCTCCTGTGCTCACGCCATTCTCCTGCCTCAGCATCTAGAGTAGCTGGGACTGCAGGTGCCCACCACCATACCTGTCTAATTTTTTGTATTTTTAGTAGAGACAGGGTTTCACCGTGTTAGCCAAGATGGTCTCGATCTCCTGACCTCGTGATCCACCCACCTTGGCCTTCGAAAGTTCTGGGATTACAGGCGTAAGCCACCACGCCCGGCTGCATTATTTTATTTTATTTTTTTATTATGCTTTAAGTTATAGGGTACATGTGCACAATGTGCAGGTTTGTTACATATGTATACATGCGCCATATTGGTGTGCTGCACCCATTAACTTGTCATTTACGTTAGGTATATCTCCTAATGCTATCCCTCCACCCTCCCTCCACCCCACAACAGGCCCCAGGGTGATTTTCCTCTTCTGGTGTCCAAGTGTTCGCATTGTTCAATTCCCACCTATGAGTGAGAACATGTGGTGTTTAGTTTTCTGTCCTTGTGATAGTTTGCTGAGAATGATGGTTTCCAGCTGCATCCATGTCCCTACAAAGAACATGAACTCATCCTTTTTTATGGCTGTATAATATTCCGTGGTGTATATGTGCCACATTTTCTTAATCCAGTCTGTCATTGATGGACATCTGGGTTGGTTCCAAGTCTTTGCTATTGTGAATAGTGCTGCAATAAACATACATGTGTATGTGTCTTTATAGCAGCATGATTTATAATCCTTTGTGTATATACCCAGTAATGGGATGGCTGGGTCAAATGGTATTTCTAGTCCTAGATCCTTGAGGAATCACCACACTGTCTTCCACAATGGTTGAACTAGTTTACAGTCCCACCAACAATGTAAAAGTGTTCCTATTTCTCCACATCCTCTCCAGCATCTGTTATTTCCTGAATTTTTATGATCACCATTCTAACTGGTGTGAGATGGTATCTCATTGTGGTTTTGATTTGCATTTCTCTGATTGCCAGTGATGATGAGCATTTTTTCATATGTCTGCTGGCTGCATAAATGTCTTCTTTTGAGAAGTGTCTCTTCATATCCTTTGCCCACTTTTTGATCCTTTGCCCACTTTTGATGGGGTTGTTTTTTTCTTGTAAATTTGTTTCAGTTCTCTGAATTATTTACTATTGCCAAAACTTGGAGACAACCAGATGTCCTTCAGTAGGTGAGTGAATAAATAAACTTAATTCATCTAGACAATGGAATATTATGCAGTGATAAAGAGAAGTGAGCTGTCAATTCACAAAATGGTAGAGAAGAAACTTAAATTCATGTACATGAAAGAAGCCAATATGAAAAAGCTACATGTTTTATGATTTCAACTATCTGATATTCTGCAAAAGGCAAAACTATGGAGACACTAAAAAGATAAGGGTTGGCTGGGGCAGTGGCTCATCCTGTCATTCCAGCACTTTGGGAGGCCAAGGTGGCTGAATCACTTGAAATCAGGAATTTGAGACCAACCTGGGCAACATGGTGAAATCCTGCCTCTACCAAAAATATACAGAAGATTAGGCCAGTGTGATGGCACAAACCTGTGGTCCCAACTACTTGGGAGGCTGAGGTAGGAGGATCGCTTGAGCCCACCCGGGAGGCAGAAATTGCAGTGAGCTGAGATCGCACCACTGCATTTCACCCAAGGCAACAGAGTGAGACCCTGTCACAAAAAAAAAAAAAAAAAAGAAAAGAAAAAAGAAAAAGAAAAAAATCAAGATTTAGGATGGGTTAGGAGGCAGTCAGAGAGGGGTTTTAGGGTGGTGAAACTACTCTGTATGATACTATAATGGTGGATACGTATCATTACATATTTATTAATTTCATAGAAGGTACAACACCAAGAATATACTATAATGTAAACAATAAATTTTGGTTGATAACAACGTGTCAATGTATGTTCATCAATTGTACCAAATATGCCAGTGTGGTGCAAGATTTTGATAGTCTTTTCTTATGTGGAGGAAGGAGCTATATGAGTAATCTCTACACCTTCTGTTCGATTTTGTTGTGAACCTAACACTGTTTTAATAAACTGTCTAATAAAATAAAATAAAGTAAAACAAATGTCACAACAAGTTTAGTTGTCTAGGCATATATAAATATAATTAAAATTTGTGAGACAATTCATCCAATATTTATCATGAGGGATTATAAACATAGAATGATGATATAAACATAAACACAGGAAAAAAAAAGAGAATGTCTCTTTTATTTTGCTTAAAGAACTTTAAGAACTGACTATCTACTTCAAGGTATACCATATCTATATAGTAGTTAAGATCCATGGAGAAGAAACCAATTCATTGCGGCAGACACATTAGCTGCTGAACACACAGGAAGCTAATAATGAGACAGGAATGCTGAGGTCAGCTGCTGCAACTGACTCTTAAAATGTCTGTCTCCATTAGCCTGCTTGCCATCAGAAACAGATGCAGAAATTGGTGAAGCTACATTTTCATATAGAGCTCCAGCTGCAAGGAAGTGGAGTAAACATACTTTTTAGCATTGAAGCTTCTGCCAAATATACCCTACAAAATGATCATTTTAGTGACACTGTGTTAATCAACCAAATATATCTGGCATATAAGACAAAAATTGGATTAGATACATCCATCCATGCATATTCACATGCATACATACATAGACATATACATATGCACATATATAATTTGAATTAACTTTACATAAAATGAAATCACACATCTTAAGTGTATAGTTTAGTGACTTTTAATGAATATGTACACTGTGAAATCACCATCCCAATCAAGACTTTAGTCATAGATGTTTTATGAATGCCCTTTACAAAACTGAAGCAGTTCCCTTCTATGGATATTTTCAGAGACTTTAGTATTAATAGGTGGTAAATTTTGTCAAAAGCTTTTGGCATTTATTGAGAGAATTATACTTTTTTCTCTTTGTTCTGTAATATTGGTAAATTATATTCATTAGCTTTTACATTTTTTATTTTAAGATAATTTTAGACTTACAGAAGAGATTCAAAGATAGTCCAATGACAACTTCTATACTCTCCACTCAAATTTCCCTAATGTAACTTACCTAATCATGATAAATTATCAAAACTAAGAAATCATTATTTCTACAAGAAAATCAATTGTGCAGCAATCAGTTTTTGAGTATTTAAGCAAACTAATATTCTTGGAGGAGACCCCAATGGAGTTTTTTTTTATAGATTTCCAGATTCAATTTGCTAGAATTTTATTAAGTATTTTTGCATGTGAGTTGATGAGAATTAATTTATATTGTAATTTTTTTTTAATTTTCAGTTTTGATAATATGTTGGTTTCATAAGATAAGAAGGTATTATGTGAGAGTTTATATAAGATTTGCATTTCAAATTCTTTACATGTTAAATTTAGAGTGAAATGATCTGGGTCTAGAGTTTTCTTAATGAGGTTTTGGTAATTAAAATTTTGCAACTGATATGTATACTTAGATTTTCTATTTCTTGTTATATCAGTTTTGATAAATTGTGCTTTTCAAATCGTTTGTATATTTTACCTAAATTTTCAAATTTGATGGTAAAATGTTATATGAATACAACCTCACTGTCTTCTCTTTTATTTCTTATACTGGAATTTTTTAAATCTATTTTTCTTTATTAAATTTTATCAATGTTTATAATACTTGTAGGTTTTGTTTTTACTAAATTTTCTCTACTGTTTGTTTTCTATTTTTCTGATTTCTTTTCATAGCTTTATTGCCTTTCTAAGAGTTTTCTGGGTACATAGTAGGTATATATTCTTATGGGGTACATAAGATGTTTTGATACAGGCATATAAACTAAAGCATTTATATTTTGTGCTACAAACAATTCAATTATATTCTTTAGGTATTTTATAAAGTATACTTAAATTGTTATTGACTACAGTCACCATGTTGTGCTATCAAATACTAGGTCTTATTCTTTCTAGTTAATTTTGTAATCCATGTTCAGTTGCTTTGATTTTTACATCTTACTAGTAAGTGAGAACATGTGATGTTTGTCTTTCTGTGCCTAGCTCATTGCATTTAAAATGATATCCTGTTCCATTTATGTTGTTGCAAATGACTAAATCTCATTCTTTTTATGTCTGAGTAGTACTCCATTGTGTATATGTACCACATTTTCTTTATTCATTCATCTATTCGTGGCCACTTAGGTTGCTTCCAAATCTTGGTTATTGTGAAGAGTACTGCCACAAACATGAGAGTGCAGATATCCCTTTGATATACTGATTTCCTTTATTTTGGGTGTGTAAAATAATAGGATTGCTGGATCACAGGCGCTGCTTTACTTTTAGTTTTCTGAGGAAACTCCAAACCATTCTTCATATTGGTTTTACCAATTTTCATTCCCACCAACAATGTACGAGGATTACCTTTTCTCAACGTCCTTGTCAGCATTACTTGTTACCTGACTTTTGAATATAAACCATTTTACCTGGGGTGAGATTACCACTCATTGTAGTTTGATTTTCATTTCTCTGATGGTCAGTGATGTGGGACACCTTTTCATAGCCTGTTTGCCATTTTAGGTCTTCTTCTGAGAAATGCCTATTCACATCTTTTGACCATTTTTAATTCAATGATCATATTTTTTCCTAAAGAGTTGTTTGAACTGCTTCTATGTTCTGATTATTAATCCCTTGTCAGATGGGTTATTTGCACAAAATTTCTCCCATTCTATAGGTTGTCCCTCCACTTTGTTGATTGCTTCCTTTGCTATACAGAAACTTTTTAACTTGGTTTGATCTCATCTGTTCATGTTTGCTTTGGTCTCCTGTCCTTATGGAATATTATTCAATCAATCTTTGACCAGACGAATGTCCTAGATAGTTTATTCAATGTTTTCTTTTAGTATTTTCACTGTTTGAGGTCTTAGACTTATGTATTTTATCCATTTTGATTTTACTTTTGTATATGGCAAGAGATAGGGGTCTAGTTTCATTCTTCTGCATATGAACACCCAATTTTCCCAGCACCATTTATTGAAGAGACTGTCTTTTCCCCAGTGTATGTATTTGGCACTTTTGTCAAACATCAGTTCACTGTAGGTGTGTGGATTTGTTTCTAAGTTCTCTATATTGTGCTATTGGTCTATGTGTCTGTTTTAATGTCAGTACCATGCTGTTTTGGTTACTATAGCTCAGTAGTATAATTTGAAGTTATATAATGTAATTCTTTCAGTTTTATTCTTTTTGTTTAAGATAAAATTTGATATTCTGTATCAGTTGTTTTTCTTTATATTACATAAATTAAAGGATTTTTTTTCTATTTCTGTTAAGAATGTCATGTGTATTTTGATAGGGATTGCAAGGAATCTGTAGATCATTTTGGGTAGTGGGACATTTTAACAATATTGATTCTTTTAATCCATGAACATGGAATATCTTTCCATTATTTTGGTGTCCTCTTCAAAATCTTTTTTCAGTGTTTTATAGTTTTCATTGTAGAGATCTTTCACTTTTTTGGTTAAATTAATACCTAAGGATTGATTTTTATTTATGGCTATTGAAAATGGGGTTACCTTTTTCATTTCATTTTCAGATTGTTCCCCATTGACATATAGAAATGCTACTGTTATTTGTATGTTGATTCTGTACTCTACAGCTTTACTGAAATTGTTTATCAGTTCTAATCTTTTTTTTAATTTTGTTTTTATTTTAATTTAATTTTGTTGAGTCTTTAGGTTTATCCAAATATAAGATCATATCATCTGCAAATTTGACTTCTTTCCAATTTGGATGCCCTTTATTTTCTTCTCTTTTCTGATTCCTCTAGCTAGAACTGCCAGTACTATGTTGAATAACATTGGTTAAAGTGGGAATCCTTGTCATGTACCAGATTTTAAAGGAAAAGCTTTCAGTTTTTCCCCATTCAGTATGATATATATGCTGTGGCTTTGTGATACATGGCTTTTATTATGTTGAAGCATAGTCCTTTTTTTAAAGAAAGAATTTCACTCTGCTGGAGTGCAGTGGTACAATCTTGGCTCACAGCAACCACCAGCTCCCAGGATCAAATGATCTTCCCACCTCAGCCTCCGAAATAGCTGAGACTACAGGGCATGTGTCACCATACTCAGATAATTTTTGTATGTTTTGTAGAAATGAAGTCTCACTACATTCCCTGGGCTGGCTGGAATTCCTTAACTCAAGTAATCCTTCTGCCTTTGCCTTCCAAAGTGCTAGGATTACAGCCATGAGC
This sequence comes from Rhinopithecus bieti, assembly GCF_001698545.2. Classification (NCBI taxonomy): domain Eukaryota; kingdom Metazoa; phylum Chordata; class Mammalia; order Primates; family Cercopithecidae; genus Rhinopithecus; species Rhinopithecus bieti. Next base: position 484,398 of record NW_016811970.1, read on the forward strand.
TACTGCACCTGTCCATGTTCTTTCTATACCTAGTTTTTTGAGGGTTTCTATTATGAGGAAATACTGAATTTTATGAAATGCTTTTCCAGCATCAAATGAAATGATCATATAGCTTTTCTCCTTGATTCTTTTGATATGATGCATTGCACTAATTGATTTGCATATGTTGAGCCATCCTTGCATCCCAGGAATAAATCCCACTTGGTCATGATGAGTGATCTTTTTAATGTATTGACAAATTTAGTTTGCTAGTATTTTGTTAAGGATTTTTGCAGCAATATTCATCAGAGCTATTGGCCTGTAGTTTTTTTCTTTGCTTTTTAACGTGCCTTTTCCTTGTTTTGGTATCAGAGTAAAACTGGCCTTGTACAGGTGGTACGGAAGTATTCATTTCTTTTCTATTTTTTTTCAATAATTTGAGCAGAATTGGTATTTGTTCTTCTTTAAATGATTGTTAGAATTCAGCAGTGAAGCCATCAAGTCCCACATTTTCTTTGCAGGGAGACGTTTTATTACAGCTTTGATCTTGTTACTGTTATTTGTCTGTTCAGGTCTTGAATTTCTTCCTGGTTTAGTCTTGGTAGGTTGTATGTATTTAGGAATTTGTTTATTTATTTGTGGTTGAGTCTTGGTAGGTTGTATTTGTCTAAAAATTTCTCCATTTTTTTCTAGAATTTCCAACTTAATTGCTCATAGTAGCTACTAATGTTCCTTTGAATTTCCATGTTATCAGTTATAATGTCTCATTTTTCATCTCTGAGTTTATTTATTCAAATATTCTCTCTTTCTCCCTAGTTAGTCTGGCTAAGGATTTGTCAATTTTATTTAACTTTTCAGAAAACCAACATTTAGTTTCATTGATCTTTTGATTGTTTTCTTCATTTCAATTACACTTATTTCAACTCTGATCTTTATTATTTCTTTTCTTCTACTAATTTTCGGTTTGGTTTGCTCTTACTTTTCTACTTCTTTAGATGAGTTGTTAGACTTTTTACTGGAAGTTTTTCTCTTTTTAGATATTGGTAGTTACAGCTATAAACTATGTTCTTAACACTGCTTTTGCTGTATCCGATAGGTTTTGTTGTGTTGTATTTCCATTATCATTTGTTTCAACAAGTTTTTAAAATTTTCTTCTTAATTTCTTCATTGACCCACTTTATTCAGGAACATATTATTTTAGATTTCATGTGATTGTATAGTTGCCAAAATTCCTCCTGTTATTGATTTCTAGTTTTATTCCACTGTGTGGTCTTGAGAATGATTCATGTGCCGAGGAGACTAGTGTTTATTCTGTAGCCATTGGATGAAATGTTCTGTAAACATCCATTAGGTCCATTTGGTCTATAGTGCAGATTAAGTCCAATATTTCTTTGTTGATTATTTGTCTGGGAGATTTGTCTAGTGCTGAAAGTGGAGTGTTGGATTCTTCAGCTATTATTGTATTGGGATCTAACTCTCTCTTTAAGTCTAATAATATTTGCTTTATGTATCTGGGTCCTGCACTATTGGTTGCATATATATTTAAAATTGTTATAGCCTCTTGCTGAATTCTCCTCTTTGTCATTATATGGTGACCTTGTCTTAAAATCTGTTTTGTCTGATACAAGTATAACTACTCCTGTTCTCTTTAGTTTCCATTGGCTTGTAATATATTTTCCATTGCTTTATTTTCAGTTTATGTGTGTCTCTGTGGATGAAATATGTTCTTGTAGGCAATAGATCATTGGGTCATTTTTTTTGTCCATTAAGCCACTCTGTCACTTTTGCTTGTAGTGTTTAGTCTATTTACATACAATGTTATTATTAAATAAGGACATTTATAAAATCTCACCCCTGATGTTTTGTCATTTGCCTTTGGGTTGTTTTGTGGTCTTCTTTTCCTTCTTTCTTTCCTTCCTGTCTTCTTTTTAGTGAAAGTAATTCTCTCTGGTGATATGATTTAGTTATTTGTTTGTTTGTTTGTTTGTTTTTTAGTATATTTATTGTATATTTTTTGGTTTGAATTTACCATGAAGCTTGCAAAACCTATCTGATAGCCTATTATCTTAAGCCAAAACAACTTAACACTGTTTACATAGACAAACAAGCAAAAAAAAAAACCCCAAAAACCTAATAAAAGCTCCACACCTTAACTTTGTCCCCAGTTTTTTTTTACTTTTGTTGTGTCTATTTGTATCTTATTGTATTGTTTATGTCTTGAAAAGTGTTGTAGTTATTAATTTGTATTGGTTCATCTTTATGCTTTCTATGTAAAATAAGAGAAGTAGTTTACATACAACAGCTACAGTGTTATAATATTCCGTATTTTTCTGTGTACTTACTATTACAACTGAGTTTTGTACCTTCAGATGATGTCTTATAACTCATTAATGTTCTATTCTTTCTGATGGAAGTACTCCCTTTAACATTCCTTGTAGATAAGTCTGACACTGACCAACTCCCTCAGCTTTTGTTTGTCAGGGAAAGTCTCTTTATTTCTCCTTTGGTTTGAGGGATATTTTCACTGGATATATTATTCTGAGGTAAAAGTGTTGTTTGTTTTTTTGTTTTTCTTTAGCACTTTAAATATGTCATGACAGCCTGCCCTGGATGCTGAAGTTTCCACTGAAAAGTCTGCTGCCAGACATATTGGAGCTCTATTGTATGTTATTTATTTCTCTTGTTTTACTGTTTTTACAATTCTTTCTTTATCCTTGACTTTGGGAGTTTGATTATAGTCTTTTTTTGGTTAAACCTGGTTGGTGTTCTATAGCCTTTTTTTATGTGAATGTTAATAACTTTCTCTTAGTTTGAAAAATTCTTTGTTATTATCCCTTTAAATAAACTTACTACCCGTGCCCCCTGCCTTTATCTCTCTCTACCTTCACTTAGAGGTCACTCTTAGACTTGTCATTTGAGGCTATTTTCTAGATCCTGTAGGAATGCTTCATTCTTTTTTCTATTGTCTCCTCTGTTTGTATGTTTTCAAATAACCTGTCTTCAAGTTCATGAATTCTTCCTTCTGCTTGATCAATTATACTATTAAAATACTGATGCATTCTTTAATGTCAGTTGCATTTTTACCTCCACATTTCTGCTTTATCCTTATTATTTCAAATTCTTTGTTAGATTTATTACAAAATTTTGAATTTCTCTTCTGTGTTATATTGAATTTTTTTGAGTTTTCTCAAAATAGCTCTTTTCTCTATTAGAAATAGAGTTTTCTGAATTCTGTTTCTGAAAGGTCACATATCTCTGTTTCTCTATGATTCCTCCCTGATGCTTTAGTTCATTTGGTAATGTAATGTTTTCCTGGATGGTCTTAATACTCAGATGTTAATCTGTGTCTGGACATTGAAGAGTTAGGTGTTTATTGCAGTTTTTGCAGTCTGGGCTTGTCTGTACCCATCCTTCTTGAAAAGGTTTTCCAGATATTCAAAAGGACTTGGGTGTTGTCATCTATGCTGCATCTGTTTTAGGGTGCACGACAGTTCAAAGAATTTTGTGGTTCTTACAGACTCATAGTAGCACCGCCATGATGGTCTTATACAAGATCTGGAGGAATTCTCTGGCTTAGTAAAGAGAAACTCTTGTTCTCTTCCCTTACTTTCACCCAAAGAAGTGGAGTGTCTCTCTCTCTCTCTCTCTCTCTCTCTTTCTCTCTCTCTCTCCCCTAAGTAATGTGGAGCTGGAGATGGAATAACAAAGCCTCCCTGTGGTCACTACCACTGAGACTGTGCTGGGTCTGACCTAAAGCAAGCACAGGTCTGTGTCTCACCCAATGTCTGCTGTAAGCATTCCCTGGTTACTGTCTATGGTTGCTTAAGGCCCTGGGTCTCTACGATCACCAGATAGCAAAGCCAGCCAGGCCTATATCATTTTCTTCAGGGTGGTGAAATTCCCCAGCCCCATGGTGGGCCCAGAGGTGCTATCTGGGAGCCAGGGACTAACGTCAAAACCCTTAGAAGTCTATCTGGTATTCTATTATATTGTGGCTGAGCTGGCACTTAAACCACAAGACACAGTTCTTCTTACTCTTTCCTTCCATTTCCACAGGCAGAGGAGCCTGTCACCACAGGTGACCGGGAGCACTGCCAGACTACTGTTGATGCTCCCTTAAGGCCCAACATCTCTTAAGTCAGCTTGCAGTGAATGCTACCCAGCCTGGGACTCACCCTTCAGGAAACCGGGCTCCATTTGGCCCAGAGCAGGTCAGCGATGCTGCCCAAGAGCCAAGTCCTGAAACTGGGGACCCCAAGGGCCTGGTTGGTGCTCTATCCCCTGTAACTGAGCTGGTACTTAAGGTGTAAGACAAAATCCTCTTTACTTTTTCCTCTGCTTTACTTTTTCTGTCAAGCAGAAAAATTCATGCTCCATAGCTACCACAACTGTCAATACGCTGATTCTCATCATCTGAAGCCAGGAAGTCTCACCAAGGCCCATGACATACTTCCTGAGTATCACTGCTGGTTTCTCAAGGCCTCAGAGCTCTTTAGTTAGCAGGTGATGAATCCTGCTGGAACGGGGTTCTCCTTTCAAGGCAGTGGATTTCTTGCCAGCCCAGAGTGTGTTGAGAAATGTCTAGGAGCTAGGGCCTGGAAAGGGGGCTTAATGACTTTGAACTATGTCCTATCCCGCTGTGGCTGAGCTGATATCCAAGATGCAAGACGAAGTCCTCCCCATTTTCCTGTCTCCTCTCCACAAGTAGAAGGAAGGGGTCTCTTCTGGAGCCATGAACTGTGCAGCTTGGGATACGGGAGGGATGATGACAGCAGTCCCTTTGCCATTCTGCTTGCTATCTCAGCAGGTCACATGCTCCCCCAGTCCACTGACTCTGGAAACAGTTCATCACTAGGATTTGATAGCAGCTGCAGCCCTGGTGGCCTAGACTGCCTTTCCAGTTTATTATAGCCCCAGAGCATTTTAGCCCTCCATAGAGAGGCTTGTCGGAACTCAAGTTAAAACAGCTAAGATCGGTGATTCCCCTCTGGTTAGGGCTAGTTTAAATGCTCCCTCTGTGGTGGGCATCAGCTGAGTTTGTTCTTTTATTTTTACTTTCTGCTATAACAGTGCAGCACTGAGTCCAGTGCATCCAAATTTCTGTGGTCTCCCCTACCCAGTAGACAGAATTGCTCTCCATACCATGCCACTACTTTCTGGGAATGGGGACAGGGTGGCATCAGCAATTCAAGACTGTTTCTCCTAATTCTTCAGTGTCTCTTTCAATGATATACAGTTAAAAGCAGATACAGTGAGTGATGACCTGATTTTTGGTTCTTATTAAGGTGTTTTTACTCTAGATGTTTGTTAAATTGGTGTCCTTGAGGTGGGGGGATGGGGGCAGGTGGTGTGATCAGTGGAGCCTTATAGTCTGTCATGTTCTTCTATCCCTCTTTGCCCTACTTTCCCCTTTTTTGAGACAGGGTCTCACTCTTGTCACCCAGACTGGACTGTAATGGCATGATACTGGCTCACTGCAGCCTCTGCCTTCCAGGATCAAGTAATCCTCCTACCTCCCAAGTATCTGGGACTATAGGAACATGCCACTACATCTGGTTAATTGTTGTATTATTTTGTAGAAATGAGGTTTCACCATTTGCCCAGGCTGGTTTTGAACTAGGCTCAAGCAATCTGTCTATCTTGGCCTCCCAAAATGGTGGGATTACAGGCGTGAGCCACCATTCCACACCTTCTTTTAGCCTGCTTTTGCTTACTTTGGAATTCAGTTACTTTCTTTTTTCCAACTTAATGCAGGAAATTATACCATTGATCTTAAGCACTTATTCTTCAAAATCTAAGTGCTTAAAGCCTCAAATTTTTCACTAGGTGCTACCTTACCTGCCTCCTATACATTTTGGTATGTTGTGATTTTTTTATTATGCAGCTCAAAAATATTTTCAACTTACCTTCTGATGTTTCTTTGCCTCATTGGTTATTTATATGGTATTGCTTAATTTATAGATAGTTGAGTATTTTCTAGATAGGTTGTTATTGATTTTTAACCAATTCCTTTGTGGTCAGAGAATATATGAAGCAAGATTTCAAGCTTTTGATATGTAATGAGACTTGTTTTATGGCCAGCATATCATCTATCTTACTGAATGTTTCATGTGCACTAGAATGCACTATTGTTGAGCATATGTAATTCTGCAGTTTTGGGTATAAGTTGTATAAATATCAAATAAGTTGATGTAATTAATAATGTCGTTTCAGTTTACATGCTCAGTGTTTTTGTTTGGGCTAGCTTTATATAAAATACTAGAAAGAGAGTACTAAGATGTCTAACTGTGGATTTGTCTCTTTTCTCTTTATTTTATTTTCTTTATCTATTTTAAATCTCTGTTATAAGGCACATCTTTAAGTGCATATATATGTCTCTCTATATAAAGTGTTTTTAAAATATGCATATATATTTAAAGTTTCCCTTTAGATATAATATAGTTGGCTCTTGCATATTTTACTCCATCTGACAATTTGGCTTTTTAGTTGATATATTTATTCTATTTATAGTTAATGCAACTATTGATATGATTGGATTCAGGTCTACCATACTATTATTTGTTTCACTTTGTTCAATATGTTTGTGTCCCTGCTTCTTTAGTCTAATAAAGTGAATTTGTTTTTGTTTTGGGGTATTTTTTTTTTTTTTTTTTTTTTTGAGATAGTGTCTCACTTTGCCTCCCTGGCTGGAGTGCAGTGGCACAATCTTGGCTCACTGCAACTTCTGCCTCCTGGGTTCAAGTGATTCTTGTGCCTCAGCCTCCTGGGCAGCTGGGATTACAGGAGTGCAACACCACACCCAGATAATTTTTGTATATTAGTAGAGACAGTTTTCACCATGTTGGCCAGGCCAGTCTTGAACTCCTGACACCAAGCAACCCACCAGCCTCATCCTCCCAAAGTTCTGGGATTACAGGCATGAGCGACCACAGCCAGCAAAAAAGTCAATTAGTTTTAAGCTTCAATTTCTTTGCCTTGTTCCCTATACTTTTTTGTGTTATGTTTTTAGCAATTGATAGAAATGACTAAAGTGTATAAGTTACTAAAGTAACTCAATTGCAAATGTTAAGTATGCATTCTGAACTTCTCACAGTCATTGTTGAGTAAATATTGTACTGTTCCACCTAAATATAAGATCATTATAGCATTATAATTACGTTTCTTCTCAGCCTTTTGTGCTAATAGTATTTTATTAACTGTATCTTAAAATGCTTCTTTAAAATGTTATAATTTTCTATTAAAATTCATTTTAAGAAGTTAATAAGGATATGATAGTTTGTTTACATTCACCTGAATATATGCCTTGCCAGTGCTCTTAAAGTAGATTTAAACTTTCATCTGATGCAATTTTACCTCAGTGTGAATACATTCCTATAGTAATTCATGTAGCGCAGGTCTGCTTGAGAAGAATTCTCAGCATTCATTCATAATAACATGTTTTTAATTCATCCTTTTTTTTTTTTTTATTTTGAGATGGAGTCTCCCTCTGTCACCAGGCTGGAGTGCAGTGGCATGATCTCGATTCGCTGCAACCTCTGCCTCCTGGGTTCAAGCGATTCTCCTGCCTCAGCCTCCCGAGTAGCTGGGACTACAGGCACACGCCACCGTGCCCAACTAATTTTTGTATTTTTAGTCAAGAATGGGGTTTCACCATGTTGGCCAAGATGGTCTCCATCTCTTGACTTTGTATTCTGCCTGCCTCGGCCTCCCAAAGTGCTAGGATTACAGGTGTGACCCACTGTGCCTGGCCAATTCATCCTAATTTTTGAAAGATATTTTTATGCATTATGGATTTCAGGGTTGATATTTTTTTTTTCCAGCACTGAAAATAAAAGGAATCAAGACAGAACACAGTGGAATAAAAACTTTTAAAAGTAGAAAATATTAACACCAAAAGCAAGTTGGTTCTTCCAAAAGATAGAGAGAATGATAGGTGATGATGATAGATGGAGAGACAGATATAGCAAGATATATGAGAAAAAATGGGATCAGAAATAATCAGAAAAAAAGAAAATAATTATATATATATATGTTAAATACATATATACACATATTCATGTTAATATATGTTTAATAATCAGAATATTATGAAAAATGATATACTAATCAATTTGAAAATCTAGATCAAATTAACTGGAAAATGTAAAAGTTTAACTTAGCTAAAGAATAAATAAAGTACTTAAAAGAGCAATAACTATTAAATAATTTGAAGTGGTAGTTCAAGGCAATGCTCTCTCACAAAAGAAGTCTGGATGGAGATTTATGTAGTAATTTCAAGGAATAAATAATTCCTAATTTATAAGAATTTTCCTAGAAACAGAAAAGTGTTAATGTACTTTTAAATAAAGTTATTATTGATTCCAAAGCTACATAATGAAGCATAATAAAAAGCTAATTATAGACACATACTTAACAGTGTAAAAGCAAAACTCTGAGAAACACACTAGCTGACAAATCCAAAATGGGATTATTAAATGTGCATCATGATTAGATAAGTTTAATCATCAGAGTGGTTCCACTTTAAAGCACTTAAAGAGAAAAATAATATGATTGATGCAGACAATCTTTAAGTACAACACTCATTTACCTATGTGCATATTTAATATATGATGAAATTTGTTAATTTATTCAGGAAACACTTAGTAAACTAAGAATAGAAGGCAATTTCCTTAAGTTGATGAGGGCTATGTACCAAAACCTATAGCAAAATTATATAGGTAGATATTATATATACTCTCATTAATAAAAATATAATAATGCCCAATCTCAGCACTATTTTACATAATAATGGTGAGCCTGGCTAACATTATAAGGGGGAAAAAAATAACAAGAACAGGCGTAACATCTGGAAAGGAAGAAATAAATTGTTATTATTTGCCAGTGACAAATACCTTGACAAATGTAACCAAGTGAACAAATTAAGCAATTAAGATTTCAGCAACTTGATTGATACTTGGTAAGATAATGGAAATCAATAGCATATTTTTACATTTACAATAACTTGCTGGAAAATATAGTCAATATATATAGTAATGAACATACATTATATTAGGTTGGTGAAAAAGTAATTGTGGTTTTGCTATTAAAGGTAACAAACTTACTATAAAATTTATGTAAATATATTGTCATGAATAGCTACATCAACCCTGAAAATAAGAGCCCTCATCTCCATCCCTGCATACATGAAGACATACTACAAAGATACTGTTATAATTGAGTGAAGAGCTCAAAGCAGATCCATGAATGTAAAAAAAAAAAAAAAAAAAAAAAGAAAGAAAGAAAGAAAGAAAAGAAAAACTTATATTTTGATGAAGTTAGTTCCAAATATTAATGAGAAAAAGAAAGATTACTTAGTACATGGTGTTGGGAAAACTGCCTTATTTTGGGGAAAAACATAAACATAGATTTCTACTAATACTTTGGGGAAGGAATCCATGGGTATTATAAGACCCAAATACTAAAGGTAACAACTATGAAGTTAAGAGAAAAAACATGAAACAATAACTTTGGTACAAAAGAGTGCAAAGAATTTCTTAAACAAAACTTTAACATCATAGACTGTAAGACAAAAACAAGCAAAATTTATATTATCAAATTTGAAAGAAAAATACAATAAAAGAATCCATAAAGAAGTGATGATAATTTGAGAAAAAAAATGATATATGAACAATGGGCCAATAGATGAAATACACAAGAAACTCATTCAAACCACTTTTTTTCTTTTTTTTTTTGAGACAGAGTCTGTCTTTGTCGCCCAGGCTGGAGTGCAGTGGTGCAAACTCAGCTCACTGCAACCTTTGCCTCCCAGGTTCCAGTGATTCTCCTGCCTCAGCCTCCCCAGTAACTGTAATTACAGGCACATGCTGCCATGACTAATTAAGTTTTTGTATTTTAGCAGAGACGGGATTTCACTGTGTTGCCCAGGCTGGTCCCGAACTCCTGTGTTCAGGCAATCCTCCCGCCTCGGCCTCCTAAAGTGTTGGGATTACAGGCATGAGCCACCGCACCCAGCCTCAAACCACTTTTTAAAAATTCTGGTGGAAAAATGAGCAAAAGCAATACGTTAACAATGTATAGAAGAGAAAGTGTAAAATGCTATAAAGCATATGAAGACAGGCTCGTAGTCAAGAAATTAGAACAATACAAATCAAACTAACAATAAAATGCTAGTTTATACTATTAATCAGATAAAATTAGAAAGCTGCACATTACCAAATTTTCATAAATTATGGAATTGTGAGTCATGTTTTTGTTGTACTAAATTTCTGAAAATCAATGTTGGACTCTTTAATCAAACCACTACATCCATGCCCAATATTCATAAGGATGTTTCTTTTGGTATTGTTTTTGGTGGCAGCAATTTGAAATAAATCTAAATATCTTTCATTAGAGAAGATTTGGACAAAATGTGCGAGATGACTATCATGACTCCCCGTGTGGTAGATGACTAGTTAGAAATAATGTCCAGAGGGGGCGGAGCAAGATGGCCGAATAGGAACAGCTCCAGTCTCCAACTCCCAGCGCGAGCGACACAGAAGACCGGTGATTTCTGCATTTTCAACTGAGGTACTGGGGTCATCTCACTAGGGAGTGCCGGACAATCGGTGCTGGTCAGCTGCTGCAGCCTGACCAGCGAGAGCTGAAGCAGGGCGAGGCATCGCCTCACCTGGAAGCGCAAGGGGGAAGGGGATCCGTTTTCCTAGCCAGGGGAACTGAGACACACAACACCTGGAAAATCGGGTAACTCCCACCCCAATACTGC